>NC_056730.1:350231289-350273789 GCF_019279795.1 Protopterus annectens | reverse complement strand
AAAAAAAAAACATAGTACAAATCATTTGTTTTTTAGTCTCTTCTTCTTCTCTGAAGTCTTCCACGAAGTTTCAGTTGCCAGTCTCTTTAACGAAGGACTAGCCCATTCCATTTCTTCTATTTTTCCAAAATCTTATTTTTT
Source organism: Protopterus annectens (assembly GCF_019279795.1). NCBI lineage: Eukaryota > Metazoa > Chordata > Ceratodontiformes > Protopteridae > Protopterus > Protopterus annectens. Next base: position 350,273,648 of record NC_056730.1, on the reverse strand, counting down.
TTGATAAACAGTAAAGAAGAGTCTAAGTCATCGAAAATTTTAGGATCATCAGGAAGGAAGATTTTAAGCTTGGCAGGAAACAGAAGGTATGTTTTAAACTGTGCTTTTTTAAGCTCCCGTATTAGTGGCAGAAAAACTTTTCTTTTAGCTAATACCATGGAAGAATAGTCATTGTCAAAACGCACAGTTGTTTCATTAATCTTAACAGGAGCTTTAGCCCAAGCAGATTTAAGAACCATCTCTTTATCAAAAGATGATAGAAATCTAACTATAACTGATCTAGGATAGTTTTTGTTAGAGTTAATATTAGCTACAGATCTATGTGCTCTTTCGATACCAAAAGAGAATGCTTCTGGTAAATCTAAAGTTTTAGGGAGCCATGTTGTTAAAAAAGAAGTAATATTGTTACCTTCAATATTTTCTGGCAGTCCAAAAATCCTAATGTTATTGTGCCTAGATCTATTTTCCAGGTCATCCAGCTTTGTTTGTAAATGTGTATTTTGTTTCAGCAGAAACTCAATGTTGATTTCCTCTTTTTGTATTCTATTTTCCATGTCATTCACAGCTTCTTCTATGCCTGTCATCTGGATCTTCTGTTGTTGCAGGTCCATATGTAACAAGTCTATTTGTTTTGTATTTTTTCTATGAAAGTGTCTATTTTAGTATCCATTTTATCCATCTTAGCAGTAAGTTGCTGGACTATAATTATCAGAGACTGAAGTTCTTTCTTGATGCTGGAGTCTTGAGAATTTGTCTTACCGGAACTCATTTCAGACTGATAAACTGACAGGAAAATTTCCAAAGTAATTTCTGACAGGAATATTATTAAGATTTCCTTTCTTTTTTAGATATAGTTCAAGAACTATATAAAACAAACATATTTAGAAAGAAAATTACTTCAAGAATTAATTTTTTAAGTAATTAATTCCTGTCAATGTAATGAAATTGGTGAAGCTGAAGAAATCTGCTGCTATCCTGTGTTCATCCTTGGCCACCTCTCCGTCCCCAGTATTTTATGATACTCCTATTCCCTTCCACATTTATCATGTTTGGTATATGCATATTTTTTTCTCTTTCTCTTTTTATTTTAACACAATATTACAATCCAGTACACCAGTCCATAAACCCTTTCGTCATAAACGTTTGCATGCTCCAGTACTTCTTTACATAGAGTTTTCAAATGTCCTTACAAAGTCTTTCTTTCCACCTCTTTCACATGGATTTTCTTTTTTGTTTGCCTGGGAAATGCTTTTATGACATTAAGATTCCATTTGTTACAGTCTTTCTTTTTTTATATTCTCTAAGAAACTTATCAATTAAAAAAAAAGAATCACATATAAAATCACAAAATGTCTCTTTCTTAATAAGAATAAACACTCTTACCTCATGTGCTTTTACACCCAAAGGAGTTATTAAATTGTCCCACACTTTATACCTGTCCATTTCTTTGTCTTCTTTGGTTTGAATCCTTACCATGTACTTCCATTTTACATTTTCTTCTGCCTTCTTTTCTGCTACTCTACTGTTGTCTTTCTTTACTTTCTCTGCATAGGTTTTCTTTTCCATCTCACCACTATTCTTCAGGATTGTCTCTGCATCCTCCTTTTGCATTTTCTCCATAATATCCTCCCAGGAAACATCTCCTTCATTTTCTGGCTCTCTCTGCATCACCATTTCTTTAAGTAAGTCTTCCTGCAACCCTCCTAACTAGAGGGCTGTAATTAAACAGCCTTCACTTACTGACTCATTGCCATCAAACATATTTCTTTGAAACATTTCCTCAGATTCCTGCACTCATTCTCCGGTCTTGATATTTGCATTTTCCTTCATTTCTCTAACAACTCCATTATCTCCTTCTCTCTTTCTCCATCTGCCTCCCTGTTTCTCTGGGCCACCTCTGTGCCTGGAACAGAAACAAAAAATGCTTCTGCAAAACTGGTCCTACTCACAACAATGATGAGTGAGGGACGTTCCCCAATGCCCTGACCAAATTTCCCCAGTGGTATAATTACCACCTTGACTCTCCACTGAAAAGAGGCTATTAGCCTAGTGGCACAAACCAGGTCAACAAAGGATTATAAAATAAATAAATAAAAGTTCCACATCTGCACCTTCTACCAAAAAATGGTTTTACTATCCCTGCATCATAAAATCCCACCCTCCAACATTTATATTTCAAATTCATTAAAAATAAGCTGGCATGTAAACTTTGAGGGAAAATACCTAACCACGAGAAATCCTTATTTGTGTCATGAAAGCAGTAGTTTCTTAACTTAGTGGCAGATGTCAGTGTCACTGCCTAGTCTCCCATTTACAACATAATAATTATCTTTTTCAGACCCTATGGAAAAATAGATGTAATCACTCCAATGGCTAAGGTTACTTTAGCTTGCTTGCTAAAACATTACAAGCCAGTTACTGTTTTGCCATCCTCTCCAAGTTCTTTGAAAGTGTCGTTGCTAAACATGTGCAGTCTTTTATAGAAAACATTGACATTCTCTAAATTAATCATGATCTTTGAGAAGTTAATTCTATTTGCTGTAATTAGATATCATCTATTCCATAATATGGACCAAGGACACCTCTAGCAAAATATCTCTGAAATTGTCAACAGTTTTTATAGTGTGGATCATTCCCAGAACTCAGTCAATTAAATTAGTTTATCTACTCTCAGCAACAAAACTCCTTAAGTAATTCATTTATTGATTAATTTGCATTTGTTGACTGACAGTTTTGCCTGGCCCATAAACCCCTTTTCAGCTGAGGTCTGGGGAGAAAAGCTCGACAGACGTTCAAACAGATACAAGCACAGCAGATTTACAATTAAGTAATACTAATATGAAGAATAACAACGTATAAACGAGAGCATATTATAATAAAGAAGCAAGACTTAAAAGTATTGGTAGTAATACAAAAAAGGTTGTGGTATTTTCAGCATGATAAACAGTCATATTTAGAATGATACATTTTGCTGGCATAAAGAATTTCATTTACAAATGTAGCAGAGTTATAGCATAGACATGGGGATGTCAGGAGCAGCAAGTTATAAATGGAAGTATGATTAGAAACTAGTCATATTTAAAATATATACACATTTTGCTGAGGTAAAAAGAGGACATAGTGATACAAAGCCAGATTCCAAAAGACTTGCCATTAGTCTGACTTACTCTGATGTAAAGCCTAGCTATTAGGCATGCTTTCACAGGAGTAAGTGATTTACTCTGACAGTAAGTCTTTTGGAATCTGGCCCAAAGAGGTGAGAAGGTTTGCTAAGTTACAGGAGTGTTATGTAACAGAAGGGATGGAGGAAATAGAAATGCACACACACACACACACACACACACACACACACACACACACACACACACACACACACACACACACACACATGTGTGTGTGTGTATGTGTGTGTGTGTGTCTGTGTCTGTGTGTGTATATGTATCTAGACATGCATAAATATATATATATATATATATATATATATATATATATATATATATATGTTATATATATATATGTTACCAACAATTAGTCAATGTTAACATTTTTTTCTGTGTAAGTTGTGCTACATTGGTGATCAGGGAATTTGCCATTTCCTCTGTGCAGTGTGATCTTATAGTTGGTATAGATACAGTAATTAGCAGGGGGCATCAGTCATTTTAATTTTTTTTTGTTTGTTTTATTTTGAAGAGTCTTCTGATTGACAAGGTGTGTTTGATAAGTTGCTTTTCGATATAGTGATTTTTTGATATAGGGATAGACATTCATATATATATATATATATATATATATATATATATATATATATATATATATATATATACACACACACACACACACACACACACACACACACGCACACACACACACACACACACACACACATATATATATGTGTGTGTGTGTGTGTGTGTGTGTGTGTGTGTGTGTGTGTGTGTGTGTGTATGTGCGTGCATGTGTGAAAACATTTGTCTGTTCTTGTAGATGTTGCTGTGGGTTACAGTGACAAATGAAATATGGCAATTAATATATTTATTCACTCATTTGGCCGGACATCTTATATGTAACTATTCAATACATTTACTGTACTTGATGGGCTCACTCTTTGTGTGGTTGTCCTAATGGCTTGCACTGTATGTGTCTGACAACAGCAAGTTAAAATGTGCAGCACTGTGGGTCACAATCAATCAGACTGAGCTGTAAACAGTTCAAAAAGTGGATGTAATAGGAAACAACATATGCATGTTTGTGGCAGGGTTGCAATGCATTGCAGCATATGTACCTGGCAGTAGCAAAGTAAAATATACTAGTGTACCACTGTTGTATGCATGGGGAAGGAACATACTGCATTCTGGAGGATTTCTTTACACTAGACATTTTTAACAATTTTTCACTGTTAGCAACCAGTATAAAAAGCACTGTGGCACTGTAGGTGCACCAGCATTACGTCTTTAGTGGCATTTTCACTGTGTTCACTTTTTTTCACACACTACACACCATGTTGTACATTTTCGCCAAGAAAAATATTAAGTGATTGCTATATATCCTTTTCTGACTAATTTTCAACATATGCAACATAGAAGTGTTTACTTGAGAAATGGTATCCAGTATCCTCCCAAACAGAGTAATCAGTAATTGATATAAAATGATTTTTTTTCATGTAAAATTATAAATATGTATTATATTAATCACAAACCATGTTTGTAAAGGCTGCTACAGCCAAGGCGCTACGAGATTTTATGGTGAAATCAACTGTTTTTTACTTTGGTGTGGAATAAATAGACTCTTATTTATTGCAAAGAAGAAGGTGTCATTGGTTTGTTGGAATGTGGTTTGTGATATTCATCTTCTACAAGTGTGGTTTAAACTCCATGTATTATATTAATATTTGTTTTATGACTTAAACCAGGAGTAGTTTTGGGGATTTGATGGTATCTTATGAAAGCATATGTAGAACTCAAAACTTGTCACTTGCAGCTGGTGTCTATACTTCCATTTTTCAGATGTGTTTATACATGTGCAATAAAATAATCATAATTGTCATATTTATATAACTGTATCAGACAGTGTCCATTTGCAAGCACTGCAAAGCAACATTTCACAAAATAAGGCACAAAACTTAAGGAATGCAATGATACAAAATGTAGATGGGGAGTAAGTGAGATAGTGTGATTTGTTGTCATGCAAAATTATAAACGTGAAATATTAATGCTTGCATATTACTTCTTTGTCCTACAATGAGTTATGTGATACTTTATAGTATCAAATGAAAGATTACATAATGCTGTGAAACTTCCCACTGCTACTTGGTGTCTACCATCATTTTATAGAGGTTTATATTTGTTGAATCGATAAGTATGATATTTATACATATGGTAAGTAGCATGGCATTTATAATTTCACAGAAGAGCTCAGGACCCAGATCAGAAATGTCACCTGAACCAAATATAATCATTTGTAAGTGTCATTGTTATGTCAAATTATGAGTATGTGCCATATTAATATTTCTGTTAATAAATTCGCCCATCTGGAGTATATATGGTACTTAATGGTATGAAAGGAAAGCTTTTAAAGTTCTGTAAAATTTGTCACTGATATTTCTATATCTATAACATATGCACGTAAACATAAATATCATATTTCTTTAACTATCTCATGGATTGTCCACCTGGACACATTGTGAAACAGTATTTCACTTTCTCATTTACCTCAGAGGTAAGGGATGGGTACTTGGTAGCAGAGAAAATGTGGGTTCCATCCATCCATCTACAATGCCCTTTTCCCATTTTTCAACATTGGATCAGGGTATCACTTCAACAGTGACAATCATCTAGTCCCAAGGCTCACACACTGCTGGGTTGCTAGCCCTGCTGCGGCTGTTCTTCCATATCACACAGTCACATGCACACTCACACTCACACCTATGGCCAATTTAGAATGTTCAATCTATTTACTGCATGTCTTTGGCATGCGGGAGGAAACTGGAACATCCTGAAAAATCCCACGCGAACACAAGGAGGATACACAGACTCTGCTCAGAAGGCCCCTCTCCAGCTGAGAATTGAACCAGGGAACCTCTTGCTGTGAAATGACAATGCTATCTACTGCATTACGGAGTTTTATTTCCAGAAATATAATGAATGTGTGCCATACATTCATAATTATATTAGAAACCTGAACCAGGAGGTGCTTATATGGGACTCCATGGTGCCAAAGGAAAAAGCCTAAAATAATGCTGTAAATATTCCCACTGATGCCTGCTTTCTGCCTAGTACCCCTACACAAAGGAGGCAACTCTGCTGACCCATCTAACTTTAGACCCATAGCTCTTCTCTCCCCTCTATCAAAAATCCTCAAAAAATGTATTCACACAAAGCTGCTCAAATTTCATCTCTAAGAAAACCTTCTGACACCTACCCAACACGGTCTCCATCCAAGCCATAGCACTATTACTGCCCTTTTATCTTTTACTCATACAATAACTGAAGCCTGTGATAATAACAAACTTGTCTCATGTCTATTCTTGAACCTGTCAAAAGCCTTCGACACAGTATCCCATTCTAAACTCCTAACCAAATTAGCCAACCTAAATCTCTCAGCTTCCACTCTTGAATGGTTCTCCAGCTATCTCAAACAGATCTCATTCTTTTAGGTGGCAATCCTCCTGCTCCCCCTTCCTATCCATCCATACAGGTGTTCCACAGGGCTCCATCTTGGGATCTCTTCTTTTTAACATCTTTACTAATGACCTCTATAGATTTTGCTATCACTCAACTCTTATTCAGTATGCGAATAATTATACACTCATCTGCTCTTCTGAAATTATCTCTTAACTTCACACTCTTAACCCAAAACTATTTTCTCTCTGTAAAAAGATGGCTTGCTAAAAATCAGCTTATTTTAAATCTTAAAAAGACTAAACTATTACTCTTTCTCCAAAATTCAATATCACATCTCAAACCCACCCCATCTCATTCTTAAATTAAACCATTATTAATGTAGAATCCCACACAAAACTACTTGGAATGATAATAGGTGATCAATTGAAATTTGCTCTCCATGTCCAACAATCCATTAAAAAAAACAAAAACTGTGTCTCCTTTACAAGAACAAAAAGTCCCTAACTCTAGACTCTCCTCGGGTCAAGCTTATCTGCTTCCAGGCCTTCTCTATGCTACTCCAATGCTTACAAACCTTCAATCTTCCTTAATTACTAAGCTCAAACAGGCATACAATAAAATTGCAAAATTTGCTGCAAACCTACCACATACATCTCACCACTGCTTGGCACTAAAGAACCTTCAGTGGCTTGAACTCCCCCATGAACTTCAACTTTCACAACTTCACATAACTCACTTCTTATAGGTTCATAGGTTCATAGATGTACACTGGGCTAATGGCACTGGGGCCTTTACATGCCTAGCCCATAGAAGTGCTCTGGCATTGTGCTGTCCATCATTAGTTCCCAGTGCCTCTATCAAGTATATTTCTCTTGAAGAGGGCTAGTGAGATGCTCTGCTTGACATGTATGGGAAATATATTCCAGAGCATGGGCAGTCTCTGGGTTATGAACCTGTCCCTCCAGCATGTTCTGTTGATTGTGGTAATGAGGTTGAGGTCTCTGGAGCATGTGGTGTGGAGGGATTGATATTTCTTTAGTTGTAGCATTTCTAACAGAGCTGAGTCAGACATGGCTTTGTAAGTCAAGCAGAGAATGCCTGTTAGTAGATGATATGAGACAGAGAATAGCTGAAGTTTTTTGAGTCTGTCCATGTAGGACATGTGTTTAAGGCCTAGGATCCTCTTTGTGAGGTACTTTTGTGGTCTCTCCAGCTGTTGCAGGTGTCTAGTGAGGTACATACCAAATTAGGCATTATACTCTATGATTGGTCTATTGAGGGAAGAGTAGAGAGAAGTGATGACCTCTTTCTTCCTGGATGCAAAACCCTTGGTAATGAGATGTGCCATATAGAAGGGCTTTCCAACCACAGTGGCAATGTTGTGGTTGAAGGAGAGGTTGCTGTCAACCTGTGTCCTCAGATCTCTTATAATGCCTTCAGTGTTCAGTGGGTTCCCATCATGTGGTAATTAGTGGGAACTGAGTTTTTCCCAAAGGGGATGTTGACACATTTTTTGGCATTGAACATAAGACCATGGTTTCGACACCAGTCACTGGTCTCAGTGAGGCCTTTCTGTAGGATGTCTGCATCACTTGGGCAATTAATAATGGCTCCCAGCTTGCAATCGTCTGTGAATTTGGTCAGCTAGAGTCCCTCCGTGTTGGCCTGGACTTCTAAGAGGTCGATGCCAAACAAGAGAGGACCCAGGACTGATCCCTGTGGAACCCCACTCGTGAATGTTCAGCAGCCTGACTTAGAGTCCGCTACTTTCACACTGTGTATTCTATCTGTGAGCCAATTTGCAACCCACCTAATGATATAGGGGTTGATGCCTAGTTTGCTGAGTTTATCAATAATTCCTGAGTGAAGAATGGTATCAAAGGCCTTAGTCAGATCTAGGTAGGATATATGAACTGCCTTAACTTCATCCACCGTTCTGGCGACTGATTCAAAGAAGTCAACCAGGTTGAGTAGGCATGATCTACCTTTCACAAAACCAAATTGCAAGGGATCTAGAGTTTGGAGATTCCCTATATCCTTGTTAATTAGGTCCATGACGATGCATTCCATAGCCTCACATATCAGACTTGTCAGGCTAACGGAGCAATAATTTTCAGGGTCTGTAGTCACTCCTTTATGGAGAGGGATGACTGTAGCAGTGCACCATTCTGTAGGGACAAAGCCTGAGGTGAGGCTGTGAGTGAACAGAGCACACAGATATGGTGCCAATTCACTTTGTAGTTCATGTAGGACACAGCCAGGGATATCGTTGGGTCCCATGGAATCTGAATTCTTGGCCTTATACAATGCAGCTTTAACCTGTGCTGCAGTAATGCTGGGTGCCTGGTAGTCTTCTGGTATTGAGATTGGTCCTTTGGGGGGAGGGGTAAATTTGGCACTGAATCTGTCGGCCAGTATGTTGGCAATATCTATTGACTCAGTATAGCTGGTACCATTGTGCAATAACTAAGAGAAAATCTGGGTATTGCCATGGAAATTCTTGATATAACTATAGAAGGCTTTGTGATTGTTTTTAGTGTCTGCCACGATTCTGCCTTCATAGCTGGCTTTGGAGGTTTTGATGAGGGATCTCAACTTTTTGTTGAGGCTAATAAGGGAATTGTTCAAGTCTTGGGACGTCACCTTTTTTTGCACCAGTTTCTTCCTTCTGTTGTAGAGTTTATTAATGGCAGGGGACCACCAGACTGGCTACTTTTTTTTGGAGGAGAGCGTCTTGGTTCTGTTGGGTATGGCTAGTTCCATGCATTTATGTACGTGTTAGTACAGTGGATTGGTGTATGATTTGGCAGTTATGCATCTATTTTCCATTGGCATGGGTGCCACAAAGTTAGCCACCTCTGTTTTTAGGAGTCAAAAGTCAGATTTGGAGAAGCTTTTCATGGTGGATACCTTTGCGGCAGGTGTGGGTGAGATGTGGATTTCTATGGTGATTAGTTTGTGGTTGGATCTAACCAGAGAGAAATCGACTATTGGTATAGAGCAATGGTTGCCCATGTTAGTAATAACCAGGTCAAGGATGTTGCTTCCTCTACTGGGGGTAAGAATGAGCTAGTCCAGGGCACTGGAACTGATGAATTCCAGGAAGAGTTTGGGCCAGTGCATGAGTAGGTTTCCCAGCTGATGGAGCGGTATTTGAAGTCACCTAGTATGAGTGTTAGGTTGGATCTTAATAGTTTCCAGGGTGCTTATAAATGTGGAGTGAGAGTCTTGGGACATGGTTGGGGACCTATAGCAGGCTACGTCCTGAATTGCCGTCTTACCCAATATTCGTTGTACTTGGAGTATCTCAGATGCGTTATGTTGGACTACTAGTCTGGAGGTGTGCATATCCTTTATAAATATGGAGACACCACTTGCTTTGGAGCTTCAGTCCATGTTCTGGGGCCAAAAGGTGTGGAATGAGTTATAGCCTGGTTGCACAGGGGCACTTTCTGCTGCTTTAAACCAGGTTTCCATTACAGCACAAATGTCAATGAGATCCATTTTGAGGAATGCTTCGAGCGAGTGCATCTTGAAATTTAGACTTCTAGCATTGAGCAGTATGACTCTCAGATTGCATTTATTTATGCAGTTACGGTGGTAATTTGGTCTTTGGAACACTCAACAAACCCTCAGCCTGCCCTTCCCTATTCAGTCCTGTGTCATACTACACCCCTACACGCCCACTCTGTAGTACAGACAAACTTCTTCTACAAATATACAAACCTAAGAAAACTATTGTTAAAATATTATACAAATACTCAGTATCTCATAAATGGAACAAACTCCCACTCAACATAAGATGTATTACACACTCCTATAGTTTCAAAAAAGAACTGAAAAATTCTCTAACTAAATGATGGATATGCCCTTGTCATGAACCCATGTAAACCCTTGCCTCTTCCCTCTGCTCCTAATTTCTTGCTCTGCTACTTATACCTGAAAACGCTTTCATAATGACTAAAGGTTAAACACCTCTATCCCTATTTCTTATGTAATATAAATATGTATAATGATACTTCTCATTTTTTGGTTTATTGTTTGCAACATAGTTATGTTTATGCCTCAAATTCATAAACTGTTATATCTTTTCATTGTTTTACTTTATGTCCCTTTGTTTATTTTTTTACTTTGAATATTTTTGTATAAATATCTGGAGCTTTTCTCCTCCGGTCTCCACTGAAAATGGTCTTGAGCACAGTTGGATCAACCCGGTTAACAAATGTCAAATAAAAAAAATAAATAATAGTACTGACCAGCAGATATTTATATTTGTTTAGTATTGCAATATGCATATTTGCATAAATATATTTCTTTAAATATCTCAGGCATTGGCCATGCTGATGTATTGTAGAACGATATTTCACATACACAGTCAAAATTCACTCCTTAGACAAGTGGGCACTCTTTAATATAATAAAGAAAATCTTGGTTATATTCCAAAAATATAACGAATATATGTCATATGTTAATAATTATATTCATCACTTGAACAAGAGCATGTTTATATAGTACTCCATTATATCAAACAAAAGCATAAACAATGGTGACAACATTTTGCAGTACTAGATGGTACCTAATTGCATTGTAGATATTTAGATGTATTTGTCCATTAAATATGCAAATATGTATATAATTAATAATTATGCAAATATCTCAAAAATGGTGTGTCAGTTACAAAACTGCTTTGCAACAAAATATCAAGAGTACAGCTACAGAAATAAAAGCTGCACTGAAAGTTGGAGTGTGTCTACTATGGTTATATATCTATTTATATTTGTTTTGCTAATAATAATAATTATCATAGAATCATAGGAGCTTACTAGGCTATTAGCCCAGAGGTCATTTCAAGCTTAGCCATTTCATCCCAATGTAATACCATAGATACTCTAGTCAATACCCAGGATGGTATTTATTAATGAATTCCCATGTCTAGGAGGGTTGTGGGCACTATCCCCAATAAGAATTTATGGGGCCTCATCCACTCGTCCAGGTTCCTTTTAAACAGTGTCATATAGGTGCTCTGCTTCACATGAACTGGCAGCCTATCAAAAAGACATAGCAGTCACTTGGAGACAAATCTGTCCCCTCCCGTATATCCTATTTAAGTCACAGACCATATTTAGGCCCCTGGAATGGGGGTTAGCGACCCATGTTACAACAAAGGGGTTTGGATTCAGTTTGATAAGTTTATCAGTAATGCCTGAGTGTGGGATTGTGTCAAAGGCCTTTGCCAAGTCAAGGTATGCGCTGTGCACAGATTTGCCCTTGTCAGTGTCCCTGGTCACATTTTCCAAGAAATCCACCAAGTTTAACAGGCAGGATCTACCCTTGACGAAGCTGAATTGGTCGAATCCAGGGTTTGGAGGTTGCCTTTGTTTTTATTTATGAGTTTCATGAAGATATGTTTCATGGCTATACAGAAGAGGTTGGTCAGACATATGGGTCTGTAATTTCTTTTGGTTTGTTGCTAAGCCACCTTTGTGGAGGAGAATAACTGTTGCTCTTCTCCATTCTGCAGGAAGAAAGCCAGTGATTAGGCTGTGATTGAATAGGGTACTTAATAGTGATGCTACATTTACATATGGCTCCCCATTGAAATGCAAGCACTCCAAATGCAGACATACCAAAAAAAAAAGACCAAAAACCTCATAAATTGTTCTCCTTTAAACTTCTCTCCCATCCTACTTTCTACTACTCTGCATATTCCCCTTCCATCTGTTTTTGATGTCCTGTGGATTGGTGAGCAGGTTGTTTCTAGCATCCCTGATGACTGGCTTCTTTATCTTTCTGTCTTTGGCTTGAAACATGATATAGTTTTTTTGTGTCATGTAGAGTCACTTTCCAGAAGATGGCAGAGCTCTTCTGATGCCTTGATCTTCGTTATTGCAACTGCTCTGTTAGCTTCTTTGTTAGCCAATCAGTATTCCTTCTTAGCTTGATCATTCTTTTCTATATTTCACATTTTTCTGCAATCCTCCTTTCTTTTGATGACTTTATGTAGTTCTGCATTTCAAAACCAACTTTACATATTACCCTATAGTCATACCTGCTCAGCCACATATCATTTCCATAGTCCTCACATGTACTGTTTTGACACACTGCAGTTCTTCTTCAACTCCACCTATTACCTCCTCTTCTTGAGGTGCCAGTGCCCTGAGTATTTTCTTGAACTCTTGTACTTTCTCTTCAGTTAACTTCAAGGTCTTCAGACAAGTCTGTATTGATATTAGAGCTTTCTCTGATAATTGCTCAGAGCTGATTGCAGTAACACTGGTTTGTGATGTGGGATGACTATTTCACTGGGGATGACTTTACAATCAGTGATTCTACCTCAATGCCCTTTCCTTACCAGGAGAAAGTATACTTGAGGTGCATGTTGGCTCCCCTTGGATGTGATCTTGTGACTGTCTCTCTTGTTGAACCATGTGTTGGCCACTATCATGCCATTTGCCAGATAGATGCCTAGAATAGACTTTCTTTCTTTATTTCTGCCTCCCCACCTATGTAGACCCAGGTAGTTCTCATATTGTGTTCTGTCTGTCCCGATATGTGCAATCAGGTTCCCTATTATCAACACCAATTTAAGTTGGCCTGCTTTATCTTGTAAGTCCTGCAACTGCTGGTTGAATACATTCTTTTTCTTGCTATCACAACTATGCTGTGGGGCATGGGCTAAGATTATAAATGCTGTCATATTAATACATTAATATAATAATCGAAAGTGCATGCTACTCCTTCAAACAGTAGTGCTGGATCAAGAATTTAATTCAGCTAATGTTTTGGGTCATTTAGCTTGTAAAAGGTTTGGCATGGTGAAACTTACTCACATTGCACACAATTTCATGCATACATACAGTGTAAATATACTGTATACAGCCATAGGTATAGTAATGGGAAGCATATGCAACTCAGTTTTTCCATATAGTTAGAATTACTTTTACATTTCCTCAGTTCAGCAGGCACCAGCCATGAGTGCTTCCTGGGCCAAAACAAACTATGCTAACTTGTGCATAGTCATTGTTGTCTGTAGAAAATGGTAATGTTGTGAGAAAAATAGTCTGATTTACTACTGAGAACTTTCTCACTCCATCAAATAGTGCTTTTGTTTTCTTCTTCTTTCAAGTAGTGAGAAAAACGTTACCCTACTGGTGAATGAGGATTGAATGCTCAAGCTCCAGTTGCCGAAGGTTCAACCTGTCAATAAGCAGAGCTCCTCCATAGGTGAGCTGTGCTTGCAGTGATTCCCTTACTGGGGGGAATTTCCCCTTCTCTGAGATGGTGCGACTATGGTGTTGATGTACAAGTTTGTAGGAGAGGCAATGCAGTGGGACATACCCCACTGCTCATAAAAGTATTTTAAAAAAGTGATTTTTGGCATTCACTTTTGTCCACATATAGTGAAAGTAAGGAAAACAACATGCCTCCTCAGTACTGTCTTGATTTGGGCTAATTCTTTTCTGAATGCTAAATTAATTTTATTTTAAAGACTCCAAACTAGTCCATCATTAATTTGATTAAAAAAAAAAGCTTTTCTCTGTTTCTTTGCATGCATAGCTTTACACTTAATAAAAAAAAAAAAAAAATATATATATATATATATATATATATATATATATATATATATATATATATATATATATATATATATATATATATATATATATATATATATATATATATATATATATGGGTCTACTATCGGAGATCAAAATTACACTATTTCAAACTCCAGTAGTAGATGCCCACTAACACGAAAGTGCACTTCATCGAAAGTGCACTTTCACGAACACCACTTGAGCGAATGGTTACAGACCTTAGGGTTAGGGCTTGGGTTAAGGAGAGTGGATAGCTAGTAGGGCTTTCCACTATCCTTAACCCAAGCCCTAACCCTAAGGTCTATGACTACCGCACCACAGTGGAGGAAATCGTATGTCCTCCACTGTGCAGTAGTCAAGAACCTATGTCTTCCACTGTGGTGCGGTAGTCACGGACCTTAGGGTTAGGGCTTGGGTTAAGGATAGTGGATACCTAGTAGGACTATCCACTATCCTTAACCCAAGCCCTAATCTTAAGGTTTGTGACTACCGCACCACAGTGGAGGACATTGCCATTCGTTCTAGTGGTGTTCGCGAAAGTGCACTTTCGGTGAAGTGTGCTTTCGCATTAGTTGTCATCTACTACCAGATTTCAAAATAGTATAATTTTGATCTCTGGTAGTAGACCCATACATATATATATATATATATATATATATATATATATATATATATATATATATATATACATATATATATATATCTATATCTATATTCACTGTCCCTTTGCATGCATACCTTTAATCTGACACACAGCTTTAGATACACTATAATCTCTGCTGCAACTCCTTAGTGTGAATGGAATTCTTGAAATGTTTCTAGTTTGTTTTACAAGTATGGCTAGCAGGGTATTACTTTTTGTTTTAAATTGCCCGAATCATTTACAGATAATGAAGTGTGTGCATGACTAGATTGCAGGCAGAGTTATTGTGGCAATAGAGTGTTAAATTTCACAAATACATAAAAAGCCACGCAGATTGCAATGTCAGAGATAAATAGGGTATGCAAATGCTACAGTAAGTAAATAAAATGAAGTATGATGAATGGATTTATTATCAAAAGCAGTTTTTGGTTTTCTTTGCCTATAACTTGAGGATTTACTTCTGCAAAACATGCTTGAGTTCATTTTCAAGTTCTTCAGAGATTATTTAGTAAGGTGAGATGCAGGTTTAGATCACTTATTGGTATTAGTGTGTCTAAGTTTAATTCAGTTG
Organism: Protopterus annectens; assembly: GCF_019279795.1. Classification (NCBI taxonomy): domain Eukaryota; kingdom Metazoa; phylum Chordata; order Ceratodontiformes; family Protopteridae; genus Protopterus; species Protopterus annectens. Next base: position 350,258,216 of record NC_056730.1, on the reverse strand, counting down.
TACTTGAATAGTCCATGTTTCATATCGAAGAGTGTTACTGGCCTCAGTGTCTCAAAGTTCAGACATGCCATCACGATTTCTATACAGTCAAGTCAGAAACGGCAGCTCATTAAGGAATTGTTGTTATGATTGGCAGCTCAGTATGCATTTCTTTATATGTAGTGTTAAAATGAGTTGTCAAAGACAGTACAAGAAAATGCATCTTGACTGAAAAAGAAACGTGAAATGTTTAATTATTAAGCACCTGTTGCAGTTCTTTTTCCATTTAAGAACACTACATTCATGTACCCCCTTAAACCTGGATGGCAGTCTACATTCAGACATACTAGTCATTCATATTCAGTCATTCATATTATTTTACCTAAAAGGGTACTGTAATCATCACCACTATAAAACATCAATAATGTAAAACAAAACTGTTAAATTAACCTGCACAATGTTTAGCAAGTTTAACAAGTGTGGTCTTTTCATTTTTTGTTTCTTTATGGCATATACATGTTCCTTAATATGATCTTATGTTCCTTAATATGTTCTTGTAACTTCCTAACTGTTAGCAGCAATTTCTGATCAAGTTACTGCACAGTTGTTACCTCAAAGTCCACATCTGTTTGATGGATGAGTGTTGCAGATAAGCAAGAAATAATATCTTCTAGGATGTGTGTTATTGTCTTCTAGGGTGTGTGTTATTGTGTAATTAACAAGTTCCTTTAAAAGCTGTCTAGAGATGATTACAGTGATCTTTCAGACTTGAGTGATCAGTTTTTACTTATGTAACTAGTCTAGTCCAGATACTGATTTGCTGTATCCAGGACTGTTTGTAAACTTCTGAGCGGTGCCAAAGTCTGCTCTTCAATTTTTCGCTTAGATCTGCTAGTTCTCTCCTCTCTTGCACTTTTACTAGCTTATTAGTCTAGCACTTTACCAGACACTTGTAGCAATTATTGTAGCACACAAATGTGCTACCAGCACTAAACGTTCTACAAGGAAACAGCTCCAGTACTTGTTATTAATGCCAGCCCCTCCAGGCATGCCTAAAGGTCAGTTCCCTGTGATTTCTCCTATTAACCTGGTGAACTTGGGCATCCTGAGGCAATGTAGCAACTGCCTCACGTACACTGACAACCCTATCCTCTTAACCTCCCAACACTCAGACTTGCGAGAGATGCACTTATATATCCAAATTGGAAGCCATATACTCTCCAGCCAAGACCAGAATAGCTGATCAAGAGGAGAAGGTCAACACTTTCACCACACCACATGGAACACAAACCACATACCCACCTTCATGGAGGCTCTCAATAAAAATCTACCCAAACAGCAGAGACCTCCAAGGTAGAAATGCACTCATCCACCACAACACAACACTAATCATGAGACACATAACTCTCCTAAACAGTATGCCACTCAACCAAAGCTCCTAAGGCAAAACAGCATGCCCAACACACTAGTCATAGGTGACTCGATAGTGAGGCACACTGATGTCCTATTCACTAGGTTGAATAAGGAGAAAGTAACAGTCAGCTGCCTGTCGGGTGCCAGGATCCACCACATAACACATGCACTCAGGTCCCTCAACAACAAGTACAAATATGACTCTGTCATTGTACATCTGGGTGTGAATGACCTAAGATGTACCTCCCTGGACTACATGAAGAGACATGGAGGAGATCTCGGATTATGTAGCCCAGGCGGGTATGACTCTATCCCTGAGCTGCATCCTACAATCACCCAGAATGATACCACAGTACAAGCAGAAAATAATTGATTTCAACAAATGACTAAGTTTCTGGTGTCATTCTAAGGGGATACAGTATCTGTCTGCCTGGGATGAAATGATTGACAAACCTCGATGCTTTACCAGAGATGGCCTGCATCTGCCACCCATGGGCTTCCAGATACTGGCTAAGGCTCTTGCCATGCCGATAGTGCCTTTTTTAGGTGGTTTTCCAAAGACCATATTACAACTGTAACAATTACAAACAAATGCAGTCTGAGAGTCATGCTGCTCAATGCCCGAAGTCTAAATCTCAAAATGCACTCACTCAAAACACTCCTTAAAATGGAGAACATTGACATTTGTGCTGTAACTGAGACCTGGTTCAAAGCAGCAGAAAGCACCCCTGTACTACCAGGCTAGAACTCATTCCACATCTTTCGGCCCCAGAACTTGGACCAAAGCTCCAAAAGTGGTGGTGTTTCCATATTCATAAAGGATGCACACACCTCCAGACTGGTAGCCCAACATAACGCATCAGAGATACTTCAGGTGCAGCTAGCATTGGGTAAGACAGTGATTCAGGTCATAGCCTGCTATAGGTCCCCAACCATGTCCCAAGACTCACACTCCATGTTCCTAAGCACCCTGGAGAATATTATGGTCCAACCTAACACTCTCATACTAGGCAACTTCAACTACCCCTCCATTAACTGGGACAACAGCTCATGTACCAATACACTTGCCCAACGGTTCCTGGAATTCATTAATTCCAATGCCCTGGACCAGCTAATTCTTACCCCCACTAGAGGTAGCAACATCCTTGACCTGGTCATTACTAACATGGGCGACCATTGTTCTACACCAATAGTCAACACCTGCCTGATTAGATCCCACCACAAACTAATCACCTTGGAAATCCACATCCCTCCCACCCCCCACCCCACCTGCAAAGGTAACCACCATGAAAAGCTAACTTTAGGCTCCTAAAAACAGAGGTGGATAACTTCACGGAACCCATGCAAATGGAGAATAGTTCATGACCGCCAAATCATACATCAATGCATTGTACAAACACGTACACAAATGTATGGATCTGGCAATACCAATAGAACCAAGATGCTCTCTTCCAAAAAAGGAAGCCAATCTGGTGGTCCCCTGCCATAAACAAATTCTACAACAGAAGGAGAAAACTGATGTGGAATAAGGTGAAGTCCCAAGACTGGAAAAACTCCCTTATCAACCTCAACAAAAAGTTGAGATCCCTCATCAAATCCTCTAAAGCTAGCTATGAAAACAGAATTGCAGCAGATAGTAAAGACAACCACAAGGCCTTCTATAGTTATGTAAAGAATCTCCACGGCAATACCCAGATTTGCTCTGAGCTACTGCACAATGGTACCTCCTATAGCAAAGCCAACAGATATTGCCAATATACTGGCCAACAGATTCAATGCCAACTTTACCACTCCCCCCCAAAAGGACCAATCACAATCCCAGTAGATTGTCAGACACCCAGTATTACTGCTGCACAGGTTAAAGCAGCACTGTCCAAGGCTAAGAATACAGATTCTATGGGACCTGACTGTGTTCTACATGAACTATAGAGTGAACTGGCACCTCAACTGTGTGCCCTGTTCAATCACAGCCTCACCTCAGGCTTTGTCCCTACCGAATGGCACACTGCTACAGTCATCCCTCTCCACAAAGGAGGAGTGACTGCAGACCCTGGGAACTATTGCCCCATTAGCCTGACGAGTCTGATATGTAAAGCTATGCAATGCATCATCATGGACCTAATAAACGAGGTTATGGGGATCTCCAAACTCTGGATCCCACACAGTTTGGTTTTGTGAAGGATAGATCATGCCTGCTCAACCTGGTTGACTTCTTTAAGTCAGTCACCAGAGCTATGAATGACGGCAAGATGGTTCATACAGCCTACCTTGATCTGGCCATGGCCTTTGATACCATTCTCCACTCAGGAATCATAGAAAAACTCACTAAGCTAGGCATCAACCCCTATATCACTAGGTGGGTTGCAAACTAGCTCACAGATTGAACCCACCATGTGAAAGTAGCTGACTCCAAATCAAACTGCTGACTAGTCATGAGTGGAGTCCCACAAGGTTTGGTCCTGGGTCTTCTCCTGTTTGGTATCAACTTCTCTGAAGTCCAGGCCAACACGAAGGGACTCTGGCTGATAAAGTTTACAGATGATTGTAAGTTGGGAGCTATTGTTAACTCCCCAAGTGATGTTGACATCCTACAGAAAGGCCTCACTGAAATCAATGACTGGTGTCAGAACCATGGCCTTAAGATCAATGTCAAAAAATGTGTCATCATCCCCTTTGGGAAAAACCTGGTTCCCATGAATTACCACATCGATGGTAGTCCACTGAACACAGAAGGCATTGTAAGAGATCTGGGAACACAGGTTGACAGCAACCTTTCTTTTGACCAGCACATTGCCACTATGGTCAGAAAGTCTTTCTGTGTGGCACATCTCATTACTAAGAGTTTTGCATCCAGGAAGAAAGAGGTCATTGTCTCCCTCTACTCTTCCCTCATTAGGCCAATCATCGACTGCAATGCCCCATTTGGCATGGACCTCACTAGACACCTGCAAAAACTGGAGTTGCCACAAAAGTACCTCACAAAGAGGATCCTAGGCCTTAAACACTTGCCCTATATGACAGACTCAAAAAACTCCAACTATTCTCTGACTCATATCGCCTCCTTTGAGGCAATCTCTGCTTGACTTACAAAGCCATGTCTGACCCAGCTCTGTTAGAAATGCTACATCTAAAGAAATCCTAATCCCTCTGCACCACATGCTCCAGAGACCTCAATCTCATTACCACAATCAACAGAACATGCTGGAGGGACAGGTTCATAACCCAGAGACTGTCCATGCTATGGAATAGACTTCCCATACATGTTAAACAGAGCACCTTACTGGCCCTCTTAAAGAGAAATGTTGACGAGTGGATGGGAAATAGAAAATTCGCCCCAGGGATCACTTCAGTGGCTCTACTCAACAGACACACTGGGAACTAAGGTCGGGTGGCACGATGCTAGGGTAATGCTATGGGGTAGGTTTGTATAGGCTCCAGGGCCATTAGACTAGTACACACCTATGAACCTATGAACCTATATTTACAGGAGTGATGTTTGGCAAGTACAACTTTCTAATTGTTTCTCCAGCAGTAGATAGTTGTATAGATACTTTAGTAATCTTGTCTGAAGAATACTGTTTTGTTTTTCCAGTGAAATGTCCTTGCTGTAGTGAGGTCTTAGATCAGCATTGTAAGGCCAGAACTAAACTAATTAACACAGATAATTCCCATAATCAAAGAGACTGTGTTCCAGAATCACTGTTACTATGCTGTGTGACACACACACAGACACGCGTGCACGCACATACAGACAAAAAGCTACCTTTCTCTTCTGCATGCAAGATTAGCAGTCACTTTCTATAAAAAACAGGTCTGCCTTGAATTTCCTGTCATTTCATTTCCTTCCGCTACCAGTTTGATCATGTAAACCTGCAGTAGCTGTTCTTAGCTAGCAAGAAACAATTACTTGTATTACTTGCCAGAGGAAGTCTTAAGATACTAGTGAACTGCTTTCATCCTCAGGCAGCTACTGTTGAACTTAAGTTTGTGAGTGTTTGGTTTGTTTATATTACAGGTCATGAAAAAAATACATACATAAAACACATGGTTTATTCAAGACAGTTAATGTTTAACATTTTGCAGATAGAGGAGGTGAGTGTGGGTGTTTTTATGATGATAATGAACTACGGTAAAATTTCAGACTGTTCAGTGTAAATGAATGTCTGTTGTTTTGATATTAACTATTATATTCAGAAGAACTTATGGTAGCAAAATATGGAACAGATGGATACAGCTGGGATTTTCTGTTATAAAAATAACTTTTATTATTATAATACAGTGTCTGAATGCTAAACCTTCCTATTTAGCTAAAGTAATATAAGACTACGAAGCATTATATAAAGTGATACATGGGTGGTTTGTTTAAAACAAAAAGTAAACTTCCTTTGCTAATATGAGTGTGTGTATATAATTTCTGTACAAGTGAAGAAAGGCGATGAGATCGTTGGAAATGTCATTTTAAGGAGGGCCATTAGCTAATGAGTTCAGGAAATAAAGACTCATTCTGACTGATATTCCTGCTGTGACAAGAACCAGTTTATTTTAAAAGTGACACACAAGTTTAAGTTCTCTGCTAATGTTGCATCACTGTTGTTACTCAGACAATATAACCTTTTGGTACCAGAACAACAGTTAAACACACATACCACTCAATCTCTTAGCACAAGTAATGAGGACACTGCCAAAAATAATGGGGGGAAAAAGGCGGAAAAGTAGGAACAAATTTTAAATATTGTTATTATAGGCTTAAAAGGTTGCTAGAATAAAATGTGATTACAATGCATTTTCTGAAGGATATGAAGTCTAAAACAAAAATGTCTGTCATTATTTAATGAATTCACTTCTCATTGATTTGCCAGAAATCCACAAATATTATGAGTAACAGACCAAATAAAAAACTATGAGGTAAAAATCTGAACATTCTGCAAAAATCTGGATGATTGAGAGGTATAAAACATGACAGCTGAGGTGCACAAGGCATGCAGCTTAGGTATAACGTTATTCATTGTTTTAAGCCACAACACATGCAAGAAAAATTATGCTTCTTCAGGAAAGTTTTCTTATTCTGATCAGGGCTGCTGCATTCATGTGGAGGCACACAGCACAATGCCTTACCAACTTAACCTGCAGTGAAGAGATTACATGTTAAATTGTTCTTTGGTGTTATGTACCAGGTTTCAGCCCTATTAGTTACTAATAACTTTGTTTATTTGTTAAGTAGGTAACTTCTTATAATAAAAAAAGCACCTCTTTTCAGGGGTAACCTAGGAGAAGACTCATGATAAGTGACTTGCACAAACTCACACAGTAGGCATGTATAAACAAAGGGAATCAAACCCAGACATTTATAGGAAACACATAACTTTCATCCTTTGTGTTAAGAACAACTTCTTTGATTTTATCATTCTTCAGTTTCAGCATTTTAATATTTTCCACATATCATTTTAAGCTCTTTCCTTAATAGGGTATGACTCAAGATGTAGGATAGAAAGTGACTTAAGCATAGAAGGTTTAAGACTAGATCTGAGGAATCTGACAAGAAGAGAAGATGACCAAAGGTCAGATGTCTATCTCTTGTGTGAAGGGACTACTATAGTTGCTGCTTTGTACTGGCATGTAATGAAGGTTTTGTAAAATCCTGTTTTGTACAGCATACAAAAGGTAAGTGCAGATGAACTAAGATGAGAGTGTATGGGCAATGATCCAGACCTACTCTCCATCCGTTATAAGTGTGTAGGAGGGAATACAGACTGGGGCCATAACAAAGATCCCATATGAAGGTCAAATGCTTTCTTACCAGAATCACTAGGACTCTATTATCAATGCCATGTCGTACATGAGAAGGCTGAGCATAACTCTTCCTTTCTCTATAAACCACCAGAAAGTAAACTTAGACAATAGTAAACCTAAACACATTAATTATACATGTGTATGATATATCATCAATCTAAAGAGGCTGCCTTCATGGGGTAGTAGGAGGATTGGAAGGCAACAGAAATCCAATGCTGGGGCAATATACATCTCCAATATATAATTTAAAAATGACTGAACTATGAAGGAAAATGGGATGTCCAAGGAAAGCAATGCCAGTGTGGTTCTAAACCTGTATGTAGACCAGAGATTCCTTTTAATTTGGGAGATTCCCCCTCCTTTATGTTACTGCCACTGTGAAGTTGGTGCATATAGGTTGGGAGAAGTGTTTCCCCTCAAATGGTGTATGAAAGGAAGCTTGCACCCTGCAAAATACACTTCTGAGTTTCTTTGGTAGATTAGATACTGAGCAGATTAACTTGGTGAGTTCGGTCAATGTTTGTTAAACTGCAGGACTTAATAAGTGATGCTCCAGAAACAGTATTAAGGATTAGTCAGTTAGCTTCTCATTGAGGATTACTGTTACCAGAAACACTGGACATTATTTATGTCACTGGTATATAGAGTACTGTTACTATAAGTAATGGCACTTGGAGACAGGGCATGTAAAAGGCCAGGCAGGGACACAGCATGCGATGCATATCATTTTATTAGAGACTTGTTGTGTCTTTCGGCTTTTCCCGGTTAGGGGTCGCCACAGCGGAACTCCGGTCCACTAATGATTGGCAGCAGATTTTTACGTGCCGAGTTGCCAGCCCTGATGCACAACCTTCAGTGAAGGTATGCCCATTCACGCATGTCTTCACACAGAAGACGCTCTAGCTGAGAATCGAACAGGACGTCTTACTGTGAGGCGACAAAGCTACCGCAGCACCACCACCGCAGTATCATTTTATTAGAGACTCTATTTGCAAATTCAAGCATTATGAGTTATTTGTAGCAAATTTCACGTCACAGCTCCCATCATAATGAAATCTATTAGCTTATTTGTTCTTTTTTGTATAGACTCTATTTCATAATTTACATTTTGTTGTTCTAAGCTTTGTTTTTGCAGGCATCATTTGTCTGATAGGGATATAATAGCATGGCCCTAACATGACTCTCTGAAAGGTAAAAAATTAGATACTAGGCTCACAGTTTAATAGAAATAGAAAGATACACACTATAGTATATAGAGTGCGATAGGCATATAAAGCACAATTTTTACTTGAGGAGCGGGTTGCAGTTTGCTTTAAGGGTACACAGTACTGAAGACTCTGTGGATTTGGGACTTATATTCCATAAGGCGCTGAAGAGGTCATTTTATCTAAAAGAGTACATGATGTAGCAGGCTAGGCACCCTAGGTATAAACAGAGTGATAGGAATGCTGGAAGGAAATTGTATGGTTTATTTAAAGGCACAAAGTGCAGCTGTAATGAGAACAATATTTACAGTGGTAAACTAGGAGGCATATGATATGTATATTCTGTGTAGCCTGCATCAGATTAGTACACTAGGTTACAAAAAATAGATGTACAGTGTACACATTTAGAATGATGGGTGCATGGGGTCTCCATGCAACTGGAAGTTGCTATAGCTAACCAGTGTGATCACAGATAAGCTAGTATGAGGAGAGGTAAATTAAAATGTTTCTGAAATGTTTCATATTTACTTTTTTACTGTGTACTTGTGAAAACGTTCATTATGGTGTCACAAGCATATGGATGTTTGCTAGTTTGGAGGTCCCTGGTGTTAAAACATTTCATATTTGCTTGTAGAAGTATTTCTACATTTTTATAACTAGTGTGCCCTCACTGTACTGTAGTGCTAGTATTTTATTGGTGACATGATGGTAACCTGATACACTGATACACCAAGTGTGACATACACTATACATATTTTTATGCACATGCACACAAACACATAGATTAAATAAATAGTTAGATAGATAGATACATAACTAGACAGATACATAAATAGATAGATAGACAGAGATACATAGAAATATATCCATAGATAGATATAGATATAGATATAGATATAGATATACTAAACGAAAAGAAAATGTGCATGTATCAACCATATGCAGCTCTACACCAAAAATGTCCAGAACATTCATATTATCAAGCACATTCCCCCAGATTTACTATTCCTCCATGCAGGACTAGCCTAGTCCTGCACAGAGGCGGTCATTTAGGAGCAGGATGGCACCGTGCCATGCATAGTAATGAGGCGCACTCTCTGAGCTTCTAATCTTACACATAGCATGTAAGAGTGCAGGGGGCATGTCTGAGAGCTCAATATACATGCCCCTGCAATGAAGAACAGCAGAAAGCGGTAAGAAATGAGTGAGACCGCTCATAGGTGTCCACATATCCTCACCAACATTCCCCGTCAAGTTCAACAGCAAGTAATCACCAATAAAATTAACAAACCCTTTATTTTTTTTATTTTAAAATTCGATTAAAGCTAATTGTAGGTGCGCAGTTGTGCCCATCGCTTAGCTACGGTTAATGCAGTTTAAATGGCTGATGAGGATAACAAGGAAGATATATGCAAATTAAGCAGCATAGCAATAGTGTAGTGGGCAGAGCATTCACATTTTGAGCAGGTGCTCCTGGTTTGAGTCCTACTGCAGCATATTCCATTTTCCATGGCAAAGCACGTTATGACTAATATTTATGTTGTACTGGAGTACTGCAGTAAATGCACATGTGATGGAGGTGTCAGTGTCATAATGAATAAAGCACTTGTAAGCAGGTTTAAGCTCTAATAAGCAGTAGTAAGCATATTTAAGCACTAGGAAGCGAGGTTAACCCCGTTTGCGTGGGGGTAAGCAATGCGCACACAGGTTAAGCAATTTTCAAGCTAACTCTATGTAAGCATATGTAACCAGAGGTTAGCATTGCTTACCCTCACACAAACCCACACAAACCCACTTACAACTGCTCAAAAGTGCCTTAATCACTCTGTATCCAATGGCCCTTGTCCTGCCCAGCAACAAAATAAACAGCCATGCAGGTCTCAAACCCAGGACCCTATACACCATAGTCACAGTAAACCACCAAGCCAACACAGAAGTACAGAAAAATGAGGTATCAGCAAACAAGTCTACACCATAGTAAAACCAAATTGAACCTGTGAAATGAATCAGTATACAGACATATGTGCCTTAACCAACTGCATAACATAAATACGTGAACCGGAGTACAGCAGTAAGGCCAGAAGTCAGGTGTAATTGTAATAAAGTGTTAAAGTCCCCAATAAAACACAAGGACCCCATACAGTGTACGTACACATGAATCATGGATACCAGGCATACATATAAGGTGTAATGAATAATAACTCAATGCCAAAAAGGAATTATAATGCAAAGTCTAATGTAAGCAATGCTAAGCATTGCACAGGCCAGCTTAGGAAGTGTAAGCAATGTGTAGGTCAGATAACTCAGTGTGCCCAGTGTTATACCCCTTTAAACAATGTCAACCTTAGGTAAGCAGGTTTGCCCATAGCCTAGCCTTTTCAAAACCGGTCAATCACAGAATAGTGCAGAAAACCAGCCCTACTTAAACCCAAGAGGGGGGAATACATCTCATAACTGGTTGTAGCTTCCCCTTGCAGGCACAATAGCAGTAAGGGGAGAAGGTGTGCGCTTTCGGGTTCAGCACTGGTGCATCCAGGAGTCCAAAGCCATGGCAGGACTCCTTGTCAAAGACCATGATCAGAGACTGCTGCAGGGCCAGTACCAGGGCTCCCAATATAAGGTGGAGGCCTATGACCATCTCACCCATGATCTCACCAGTGCTACTGGCATACCCTGAACTGGTGAACAGGTCAGGCATCACTATGCCGACCTGAAGTGGCATAAGGGGGCTATCTTGGAGGAGTGGCTTCAAGAGGCTAGAGTGGCAGGGGATGTTCCAGTTGTATGTATCACCCTACTATGTGTGTAATAATTGCCAGCTCAGGTATATCATGGATAGGCATGGCTAAATATTCCTCTTATGTCCCCCACAGCTGCAATGAAGTGGGCCCTGAACCAGGAGGCCCACCTCAGTCACCTGGTGAGGTTGCGATGCGTGGCAGGTCAGTAATACTCATGCATTTACTGTCACAGGAAATAAAACTAAAAGTAGTAGTAAATTAATTGCCTGTATAAAACCTGTATTGTTCAAGGCAAATATTGCGTACACTAGAGAATATGGCAGGAAGAGTCTCATATCGTTTGTATGTCAATAAACGTGTAATAGCTTGACATTAAAGGTCTAACTACTGGACTTACTGGACTGCATGTGTATACTCTGGTATCATATGGTAATGTAGATTTGCAATCATGTAATAGTACTATTGTATTAAGCACTATTACCCACACTGTGCACCATAAATTGAATGTGTAGAAATGCCTGTATATGACAGGTGTAATCCCCAGATGCCGTTTAGTACAACTGAGAGACACACAGACAGTAAACAGGAAAAAGGCAGACAATAAAATGCGAATAGCACATGCAACTGAGATGTGAACTGTTGCTTTTTTAGCACACACAGCCATGGTTCGAATCCTGCCAGTGGTAGTACTCTGCATACAGAATCATATCCCACAACTGTACTGATATGTCCAGAATGTCCAGTAAAGTGGTCTATATCTGTTGCCTATCAACCTGTCCCCCTGGAGAATCAGTGGGATGATCCCAGACATATAGGCAGCAAACAGGAAATACAACTGATTGACACACATCTATGAGAATAAAGCTGGACACTAGCAACTCCCAAATACCTTATGAGACTAAGAAGCCACGTATGTCCCATCTACACCCCAACTTGTCAAGCTGTCATCAGAGTGTGTACAGTAACAGAGTGAGATGTATGTGCATAATAGTAATGTCGAATCTGGTACTGTGTGTGGGAACATTCAGGTAGTGCTAATAAATATTTCTCCCACAGGTCTGTCAGATACCAACACTGTGCCCAGAAATACAAGAATGATACCCAGTGCTGGTACTGTTTACATTGGTATTGTATGGCAGTGCGACTGACGCAGTTGCTCTGAATAATGAGGTATTACACATTACTGTCATCCACACTATCCTACAACATATAACTGTCTAGGAAATCTGTATAAGAGTGTTGTAATACAAGGTCAGAATGCAAAAGCACAGGGGATTAATAAGACAGAAAGCAGATAGGAGATATACAGCAATATATATATAGCAGAAACAACTGTGATGGACATTGTGTTTAAGTTGTTGCAGACACAGCCATGGTCTGAATCCTGGGAGTGGAAGTAGGCTGCATACAGAATCATACCCCACAACTGTACAGATGAGGCCAGAATGTCCAGTATATAGGCCCATATCTGCTGCCTGTCCCCCTCATAAGTCTATGGGATGATCTCAGATGTTTAGCTAGAAAACAGGGAATACAAGTGATTGTCAAACATCTATGAGAACAAACTTGTCACTGTAGTAACCCCCAAAACTGTTAGGAGAGTAATAAGCCAAGTATGGTCTATCTACACCCCCATGTTGTCAAGCTGTGACCAGCGTGTGTACAGTAAAAGAGTGAGATGTATGTGCATAATACTAAAGTGTAATCTGGAAGTTTGTGTGGTAAAAGTCAGGTAGTGCTAACAAACATTGCTCCCACAGGTACATCAGATACAAACACTGTGCTGAGAAATAAAGACCATAATAACCTATACTGGTACTGTTCACTCTAGTATTGTAGAGCAGCAGAAAACTGGTTCCAACATATCTGTCTCCTCCTTAATCCCAAAAAAAAACTAATTATTACTTTTTTCTCCAACACTCAAATCTGCCCCCTTCTCCTTTTCTATTCTCTCTGACAATGGCACTATCATTACACCTGACTGTTCCACTAAACTTCTAGGTTTTACAATAGATAATCAACTAAACTTTGATCCCTAACCATCAAAGCTGTCAATAAAAAGATAGGTGCCCTCTATAGACTTAAGACCTTTTTTACAGCAACTACCAGGGTGTCTCTAGCACAAACTCATCTCATCTCTACATTATTATATGCCTCTCCATCCTTTATCAACCTATCAAAATCTAACCTTCAGAAACTTGCCACATCCTACCACAGCATTGCCAGGTTTGCCACAGGTTCCCAATTTCGTACCCATCATTGTGTTAACCTCAAAAAACTTGGCTGGCTTGAACTTCAAAATCTTATTCTTCTACATCAATTAGTTACCACCATACCTCTCAACCTGGAAACATAAAAATCTCTGATTAACATAAATTTTTGCATACATAATCATAAACCCCGCCCACTCCAATGGAATGGTAGGATACCAACTTCAAAACAAACTGAACAAAAAAACGAAAATATAGCCACCAGAGTCCCCCAATGTGTCCCAATGTCCCATTATTTTTGCCTCATTTACCATTTACTCAATACTTTACTTACTTCTATTTTAATTGATGGATTATATTTTTTACACTTTTTACAACACACTAAGATATCATACTGTCTCACAATGAAAATAGACTTGGCATTAAAACTTCTCTGCCCCTTGAACTCACATTCATTGAAAACATTGATTGAACACCACACATCCAAAAAAAATGCATCTGGTGGGTGGTGGAGATAAAAGATTTTCTTTTCTTATTTTTCAAATCATATGCACACAAAACAAAAAAAAACATATATGAGTTCTTTGACATATTCCTGACTTTATTAAATTATTTTGTTTATATTATAATACACAAATCTTAGGGGATGCAGAAACCATGCATGCTTTGTTACTGTCATTTAAAAGATTACAAGACACTGCAAATCAGAACTGAATGATTTTCTCAATGATCAGGGGCATAATCCTAGAAAAACAGTGCACTGTAACATTTCAGGTGACTAACACAGATGCCCAGAGGCTAGGCTAGAGCATGAAAGGTTCCAAGCCCATTATATGGTGTGTGGTGGAAGAAGCCATAGAACAAACACGTGCCCGACACACAGAAGGCATGTTAGTTCGGGGAAATCTTGAGATGCATGCATGGTTAGTTTTGGCATGGCATGGCACAAAATGATACATGCTATGCAAACAATAATGAAGATGTAGTGCATACTCTAAATATGCTGAGATGTTGTCCACTTAGTACTGTGTTCTGTATGCCAAGCAGCAGCAATGACATTTATAGCCATTTTATCTTGTTCTCCTGTTTCTGCACTTCCTTTACAAAAAAATCTGTCCCTATAACTTTATCATCAGACCCATCATATTCTCAAAGCATATCATCAACCATGAAGGTGTTGAAGAATTTTTATCAGGAAAATAAATACTCCTCCATCCTTGAACCATTACACCTATGGCATGGCAGAGCAAAACATGAACCTGCACTAAAGACTTTTAATCTTCTTTGAAAGATTAATTAATTATAATTTGATATGATGTGAGAATCTTTATCCTTCAGACAAATAGATTTTCAGGATGTCATCTTTTACTTGAGCAAGATTTCTTTGGGTAGTAAATTTAAAAAACACAAACACACTTTAAGTTCAAATGGATAAATATTCAAACTGGCTGTCTTCAGAAATACTCTGAGTCCCTTACAGACATCTCACAGTTCTGAGTCAGTTATTTTCTGCATTATTTGCAAGACTTGACCACCATTAGACTACACGTTTGAATACTACTCAAGCCAGCAGCAGTTGTTCCAGCGCTGGCGTCATCGCCGCGTGATGACGCCAGCCAGCCAAAAAAAAAAAAAAAAAAAGCTGGGAAAAATTGAAAATTAGGATTAGGGTGCCACTTGGGGCACAGCACCCATTGGACCCCAAAACAAAACTAAACGAGGAATTCGGACAGTTGTTAGAGGTGGTTACCACCCATAAAATTCTCCATTACCCTACTAATACACCCATACTTAACAACCTTGTTACCCCTTACAGGAATCTTACTTCCCTCCACTCAGCTAACAAACTGCTAGTAGCTACTCTCAAATCTTACAATAAATCTGGTGACTCCTTGTTCACAAATGTTGTTGGCTCATACTGGAATAAACTTCCTATGGAACTGACTACTTTAGGCTCATCACAACTTTTCAAGAAACAGTTAAAGAACTATTTCAAATCACACTGGCTTTGCCCTTGCTCAGATCCTGACTGACCACAGCATCCAACTTTCATTATAGTTTCTCTCCATTACCTGTTGTTATACATCCATCTCTTCTACTTGTCTCTCTCACTAGTACTACTCCTCCTCTGTAGCTTACCTAGCATCCACTTGGATATTACTATTCCTATATCATCACTTTCTCTTTACACTAGATATATTACTGCAACCTGTCATCTCATCTATTATTTAAACCTGTATGTTGCTTCTTGCTGTGCAAATCTGGTTCTTAAAACTATTGCCTGGCACAAATGTTTATCATAATTGTTAATTCTGCAAATATTGTATAAACTCTACTGTTTATTGTTATTTTTTGTCATTTACAATTCATGTTTATGCAAAGAATATGGGATTAACGATCCTAGCATTATTTTTTATCTGTTAAATTGCTGCTGTACTGTCACTATGCTACATTGGAATAGTTTTTTTTTTTTTTGGTTTATTTACTAGTATATATAGTGGAGCTTTTCTCCTCGGGCCTCTGCTGAAAATGGACATATATCCAGCCAGACTAGCCCGGTCAACAAATGTAAAATAAAATAAATAAATAATAATAAATAATTGTGAATGTTGCAGTTTCTCTGAATAATAACGTATCACTGATCACTGTCACTCACACTGTGCTACATAATATAACTGTGTAGGAAAGCATGTATATGTGTGTGTCAGGTCACTAAAGGTTGAAGAGGGCAATATTCTAGATATGTCCCAACACACCTGCATGTGGTCAACACATGGCCAGAGTCCGTGCAGAAAGAGTTGGATAGCTATGTGCACATCAACCCAGAATCTGGGAGTATGTGTAGAAACAGTTAGTGTTAACAAACATTCCCTCCACAGGTATACCAGGTAAGAGGGGTATAGTGCAGGTAAAACCAGTTCATGTATAACGATGACAACAGCCATATCACTGTCCAAACTAAGGCTATATGATTGTGTAGTAAGGCTTGTAAGGTACAGATAGCACTGACTATGAGAGTAATGTGGACTACAGGAATATACTAGTTGTTAATTGACATCTTTCTCCCCACCCAACCATATCTCCAACAATAATCAACATATCCACCCCAACTGGTATGTAATGACACCTATGTTCTGATAATGTGCAATGTTTGATAAATATATTAATTGTTCCCATGCATGTGTTATAATGAAATATTACAACATTGCTGGCGTGGTGCCATCAATGTACTTGCATGCTGTTCTTATTACCACTGTGGTCCCAGATGTGGGAGGTTGGCGTAACGGTTAAGGTGCTTACCTTAGAAACACAAGGTGCAGGGTTTGATTCTGACATGGGGTAATTGGCTGGGCTTAAAATGGCCCATAAGGGCAGTTAGCCTAGTACTAACCTATGAACCTATATATGCATGTGTTCTGTTTGCTATGCAACTGTTCTGTATCTGATGTCTGGGTTAATGGGAATATCTATGCATGCTGTTATACCTAACCCTGGAATGTGTTGAATATTACTAACCCATATATGATGAAATCTAAACACTATAGCATGTTTGGGAAGGCCGGTCCCAGCGGACCCACTTGTCCCACCTTAGCTGGTCATGGCACCAGGCACCTGCATGTCTGCGGCCCAACCCAGAGCCTCCAGGTCCGTTGGTCCTGCACCACCTTCGGGTGGAACTGCCTCAGGGGATGTGGCTTGCCCCCCCTGGTAGTGGGCATGGACAGGAACCTGCCACCCATCGCCAATCGGGGTCATGGTGTGTAGAGAGCTCAACCAGCAGCTTGGTGATCTTCTACGCCAGCTCAAGGGCCGTGTGTCACAACTAGAGCATCAGTCTGGCTCTGCGACTCAGCCCCCAGCGCAGCCATCATGGGGGCTGTGAAGGTGCAGTGGTGACTGCCCATGGATGGGGACATCAGTCCCACTGTTTCCACTAGGGGACTCATGGACTTCCGATTTCCCAACACCCCTCCCCATCAAGGTATTTACCCCCCACATGTGTCATATACTGCTACTGTAGGCATCTTGTTTGTCTTGTCTGTTAACTTACCCAACCTACCTCCCCAAATATAACTACTACCCCACCCCAACATCCCACTCTCACCTGATAAAAAAGGGCAATCTGTTCCAAAAAAAAAATCTCGCCCAATACATATCTGTCCATTTTACACATGTGTACACTGGACACATGTAATCTGGTCTAATTGGTACCACAACTTATTATTGCTGTCCTCACCCCTCTCTCAGGGCTTTGAGTGTCCAATCTACCTCCAAGTTCAGTGTATATGCACAGGAGTTTCTGTATTAGAAATGGGCAGCTATGGACCTTCCCCAGACCCTTCCTACACATCCCTAGCTATTTATCCTACTATCTTACCCTCTTTGTGCCCCTTTTTCACCACTTTCCTATCAACCCTTTTTTCTTTTCTTTTAAAGAAATTAGCATGGGGGTAAGCAGGAGTAAGCACTTTTAAGCAGTAGGAAGCAGGGTTCAGCCTGTTTGCACAGAGGTAAGCAATGCCTACACTGGCTAAGCATTTTAAAAACTAACTGAGTATAAAAAGCTGTAATTGGAAGTTAGCAGTGCTTGCCACCGCACAAACCCACACAAACCCATTTACAACTGCTCACAAATGCCTTAACCACTTTGGATCCAGTGGTCCATGTTCTGCCCAGCAACAAAATAAACAGCCTTTGCAAGGCTCAAATCCAGGACCCCATACACCATAGCCAACATGATTGACCACAAAACCATATACATAACTCCAATGTTTTCACAAACATATCATCCAGCCCAGTCAGTCAACAGTACAGGAAATGTATTTCAACATGTAGATGTATGTGTGTGTGTGTGTGTATATATATATATATGTGTATATATATATATATATATATATATATATATATATATATATATATATATATATATATATATATATATATATATATATATATATATATATATATATATATAGATATATACACACACACACACACACACACACACACACACACACACATACATACAAATGCCTGCATCAGTAGATATATATATGTCTACATCAATATGTCTAAATATATACAGCAAGTTATATATATCTATATATATATATATATATATATATATATATATATATCTATATACATATATATATATATATATATATATATGTCTACATCAATATGTATATATATATATATATATATATATATATATATATATATATATATATATATATATATATATATATATATATATATATGTAGGTATATAAGGACATAGTTATATTTGTGTAAGCAGATATATGTACCTATATAAGTATATACAGACATACATCTATAGATAACAATAGGCAAATAACAAAAACATATATGTCCACATGCACCGTTAATGGGATTGAGAGGCCCCAAACAATAAATGTCTTGTACGAATAGGTATACCCACCCCCCCCCAGCCAAACACATCTACCCTGCAATACACTACCAAGTATTGCAGATCCCATAACCAGGACCTGACATGACATGGGCATCCACATATATGCAGATACAGATATACATATACATATATATGTGTGTGTATATATATATATATATATATATATATATATATATATATATATATACATGCATATATATATATATATATATATATATATATATATATATATATATATATATATATATATATATATATATATATATCTGTACTGTTGTCTGCATGTATGATTTGGCAAAATTTTACATCAGATGCCCTTCCTGACTCAACCCTCCCCATGTATCTGGGCTTGGGACCTGCACAAAGAAATGCACTGGTTTGTGCATCCCCAGTGGCTGGGTGGCAGTGAAGAGTTACCGAATAGCTGGGTAACTACAACAGAGCTAGTAAGAGAGATGGCTAGAAAGGTGCTTGGTGTGACATCTGGAAAGAGGAAGGGGGACAAGGAGACCTGGTGGTGAAATGAAGAAGTACAGGAGAGTATACAGCGAAAGAGGTTGGCGAAGAAGAAGTGGGATTGTCAGTGAGATGAAGAAAGTAGACAAGAGTACAATGAGATGAGGTGCATGGCAAAGAAAGAGGTGGTAAAGGCTAAGGATAAGGCATATGAAGAATTGTATAAAAGGTTGGACATTAAGGAGGGAGAAAAGGACCTGTACCGATTGGCTAGACAGATGGACCGAGCTAGTAAAGATGTGCAACAGGTAAGGGTGATAAAGGATAATGAGGGAAACATACTCACAAGCGAGGAGAGTGTGTTGAGCAGATGGAGAGAGTATTTTGAGGGGCTAATGAATGAAGAGAATGAGAGGGAGAGAAGGATGGATGATGTGCGGATAATGAATCATGAAGTGCAGTGGATTAGCAAGGAGGAAGTAAGAATAGCTATGAAGAGGATGAAGAACGGAAAGGCTGTTGGTCCAGATGACATACTTGTGGAAGCGTGGAGCTGTTTAGGTGAAATGGCAGTGGAGTTTTTAACTAGAATCTTGGAAAGTGAAAGGATGCCTGAGGAATGGAGAAAAAGTGTTTTGATACTGATTTTTAAGAATAAGGGTGATGTGCAGAGCTGTAGTAACTACAGAGGGATTAAACTGATCAGTCACAGCATGAAGTTATGGGAAATAGTAGTGGAAGCTAGGTTAAGAAGGGAGGTGATGATTGGTGATCAGCAGTATGGTTTCATGCCAGGAAAAAGCACTACAGATGCGATGTTTGCTCTGAGAGTGTTGATGGAGAAGTACAGAGAAGGTCAGAAGGAGTTGCATTGTGTCTTTGTGGATTTAGTGAAAGCATATGACAGGGTGCCTAGAGAGGAGTTGTGGTATTGTATGAGGAGGTTGGGAGTGTCAGAGAAGTATGTAAGAGTGGTACAGGATATGTACGAGGGTAGTGTGACAGTGGTGAGGTCTGCGGTGGTAGTGACAGATGCATTTAAGATGGAGGTGGGATTACATCACGGATCAGCTCTGAGCCCTTTCTTTTTTGCAATGGTGATGGACAAGTTGACAGACGAGATCAGACAGGAATCCCTGTGGACTATGATGTTTGCAGATGACATTGTGATCTGTAGCAAGAGTAGGAAACAGGTGGAGGAGACCCTGGAGAGGTGGAGATATGTTCTAGAGAGAAGAGGAATGAAGGTCATCAGGACTATGACAGAATATATGTGTATGAATGAGAGGGAGGATAGAGGAATGGTGAGGATGCAGAGAGTAGAGGTGGCAAAGGTGATGAGTTTAAATACTTGGGATCAACAGTTTAGAGTAATGGTGAGTGTGGAAGAGAGGTAAAGAAGAGAGTACAGGCAGGATGGAGTGGGTGGAGAAGAGTGCCAGGAGTGATTTGTGACAGACGAGTACCAGTAAGAGTGAAAGGGAAGATCTACAATAGGGTAGTGAGACCAGCTATGTTATATGGGTTGGAGACAGTGGCACTGACAAAAAGGCAGGAGTCAGAGCTTGATGTGGCAGAGTTGAAGATGTTAAGATTTGCACTGGGTGTGACAAGGATGGGCAGGATTAGGAATAAGTGTATTAGAGGGTCAGCCCAGGTTGGAAGGTTTGGAGACAAAGCCAAAGATGCAAGATTACATTGGTTTGGACATGTGCTGAGGAGGGATGCAGAGTATATTGGGAAAAAGATGCTAAGGATGAAGCTGCTAGGTAACAAGAAAAGAGGAAGGCCTAAGATAAGGTTTATGGATGTGGTGAGAGAGGACATGCAGGTGGTTGGTGTGACAGAGCAAGATGCAGAGGACAGGAGGGAATGGAAACAGTTGATCTGCTGTGGCGGCCCCTAACGGGAGCAGCTGAAAGAAAAAGATATATATATATATATATATATATATATATATATATATATATATATATATATATATATATATATAGTAAGATACATATATAGTAGGTGCACACAATATCGAACAGCCACTATTCCTACAGTTACCCAGTTACCACCTTACCAACTGGAGACTGTATGAGCCACCCATACAAATGACAGTCATTGCCTGCAACATATACGCACAGAGAAGTCAAAGGATATAACACCATACACATGTTTGAATAAATGGGAAAGCTTTATTTGTACTATTACAGTTGTATATGCCATGTGGTATAGCTGTTTAGACACGGACATCCACATAACTTGAGTGATGCAACTGTAAAACAGTTATACTAATACAGTAGTCTGGAAATGTTATCTGGAAATGTTAACAAATGTTGCTGTCCATGCCAAGGCCATCAAGTAGTACAATAGTAAAGACAGACTGGGCCACGGGATACCAAACAATCAACAGCAAGTAGTGCAGATGTATAGTTCAGCAGCTTCTGTCTACAACCTGTAGACAATGCCTAAGGGGGTAAAGACCTCAGGTGACACAATGGGATGTAACTGTTACATAACAAGGCACAACTGACACAATCACAAGCATGTATGGCAGTTGGCAGTAGGCATGCATTTAACCAAGGTGGATTGTATGGTAATGTACATCCATATACCTTAACGCAGCTCAGCCCTGATGGTCTTAGGACTTTGGGTGTTTCAGGATTCTGTAGTGTTCCCATATACATATAAGTATATATAGATATATGTATATATAGATATACGTATATGTATATATAGATATATGTATATATATATAGCTATATATTTATGCACATCCTATGTGTACAGATATGCCTAGTTGTGTTGGTATATATGTAGATATCAATAACTATATGTGCATACATCTATTCTGATATACTTACTTCTGGCATTATATATGTAGATATCCATACGTATATGTGCATATGTATCTCTATCTGTATATGTGTAGATATATATTGCTCAGCATATGTATATATCTGGGTGTTTATTTGTATAGCTATGTACATATACATATCCATCTATGTATGTTGATATGTATATGTTTATGTTTATATAGATATCTGGATAATCATATGTACATATATCCTCACCATATGTCCTGAACATGGAGTGTAGCTCTACCCCAGACCCTATAGTCCCAACTTTGCAGTGCAATGGAATGATAGGTATGTATAGCAGGTATATTTGTAGACTATTGCTACTATAATAGGGAGTGTCTTCACAGATATGGTGTGTGTGAGAGGTCACATCTGCTTTTAACATGTGCACCACTGGCTACTGACAGACATCCGAAGGACATCATAGTACAGTACCACTGCTAGCACGTAATGCTCCTGTGGACTACAGCAGGGATAATGGCCAATATATGTGGACAGTCTAACACACTCTGGACAGTCCAGAGGTATACACATAACCCCTTAGTGCAAGACATGTGGACCAATCCTGACAATGTGAATGTTAACAGCCATGTAGATGGGTATAACACGCAACTAATGATATACATGTGCCCCCATAAGTTATGCATTCACACATCCCTGCCTGCCCTGCCACATACTAACCGCTGGTACAGAGGTGCCATGGCCACATACTACCCACTAGATATTGACATACATCTGTACAGCATCCCACTGCTCTGTCTGACATACATGACTGTAATGGTGGCCCAGCAGCAGTACTTCTGGCAAGTATTTGGACATTACATCTCATTGGGTAAGTACACTAAGTTGCTAGGCATGTAACAAAGCACTGTGCAGGCTACAGGCAGACGGGCTCAACACTGGCCTACATTGCCTATGGGGAAGAATGCACATGTACCTGCATATATAGCAGGCTCTACAGGCATGCCACAGCACAGAGTAACATACACCTGTGTGAAAGTGCATGACCACAACCAATGTGAACACAGCCATAGCCACATATGGTATGCTAACATATTTTTGCAGTTTATGGACTATCTGTTCAACACCAACCTCATATGTGCCACTCACACACTAACCTTACATATACTGGGCCGCTACACAGTGTGCTCCGATGCCTGTCTGTGGTATGGGACATGTGCGTGTATGGCCCTACAAACATGTCATAGGGTAACATACAGTGGAGCAGCATGTAACATCAGATAGAACAGGACCAAGAACAATGACATCTACCACAGTCTGTACACAGGCCAAGGTACATATTAACAATACACACACTGCCGACAATCACTATAAGTACACAGACCACAGTACTGTACACACAACCACAGAATGTCCAGGTTATGTCATAAAATATAACCCCTACTATACATAACAGGTGTAGCAGTCTGATATCTCACTGGCTTGTTATCAGATATGCTGTCACTAATTATGGTGTAGAGCACATATTCACCCTTACTGTATGACATATGTACAAAGGTTGACAGAGTTGTGGCTGGAAGCACAGGGCCAATATTGACATGTTGCTGTGATAACATCATATATTTACTGTTGTAACTGGGTTTGTTTTAATGTGTGTCATATGAGGGATATGAAGTCAGTAACTCTCACAGCTATCACCATCTACAGACTGCAATCCTCACACTACCTTCTGCAGTTCACAGATAGGTGCTCTGTGGGTAACACTTGAAACAAAAGGCACCACACACTGGCCAGTCTGCAGATGACCCTACAGATGGGTGTTCCCTCATAAACATAGCACTGACATGGCAGGTATGAAAACATGTAGGACAGCCATATCCACACACACCCTGTTAAACCAACATTACTCCAAATGCAGTATAGCAGCACTTACAGTCTGTAGTCAGGTCAGGCACATCCACCTCCCATGTTTTGGCCTGTTTCCACAGTGTATGTTGTTAGAGGTAAATCCCCAATCCATCTGATATGCTGTTTGCCAAAAAACAGATCGAGTTCCTGCTCACAGTGAATGAAAGGCCCAACACCAACATGTTGTTCCTAGATAGTGGTGTGTGTTTCAATGCAATTGACTATGGGAATGTTACCATAGCTGTTCCACATGCAATCAGCTAGAGGAGGGCTGCAATTCATGCAGAGGCCATCAGCTGATCCTGAGCATCACTTAAAATACACATGCTGCTCTCTAAGCAATGCAGGTGTAACTCTCCACATCCACCAGAGAGGGAGTGAGAGAGGCAGACAGAGGCAGAGAAAAGCCAGGGAGGGGTGGGAGAGTAAAACTTCAGCATGTTTGTGTCACACATCTTCCAGTACAGGGTATCAAATCCCTGACAACTATGCAGTGCTATCACATGTCCATGCATTTAGTGGATGTGCCACATAGGTTACATGTTGGGAAGCCCTCAGAATGTATATGTGATGGTGATTGATATCTGCAACAGGGATATGGTAGCTATGTGGTAGGTGTAGTACATGTACCTGTCCACATGAACAGGTATCAGCATCAACACAGCCACACTCTCACAGGGATGCACACACATTGCCACACTTGGCAGGGCCAGGAATACAACTCATCACTAGTTGAATTGCCACAACGCAGTACTGTGCAGGTATCACATGCACCACAGGGGTTATACGGAGGTTGTATGTGCAAAGGGTATGTGGAGTTGTCTGACATCAGACAGCATGCTTCAGTATGCCAGTGGGGGTTGTAATGATTTTGAATGTGGTCATACGCATCATACACCACACACACAGACATGGATTCCAGTACTGACATGCATGGGTGCACTGCTTCATGGATGTGTTGTGGTCGATGGTGCCAGATGACTATACAAGGCTAGGTGATGGGAATACCTTGGCATCAGGCCACATGACAATGGTCTGCAATGTGGCTTAGGGGTGTAGTGTCTGGAGTTGCCCACACAGGGGGGTAATGTGTTCACCATCCAGTCACCTGGGTGACTATTGTTTGTGGCCAATGCTATGCATTGCTTGCCATGTATGTGTTCCTTAGTCCATGATATGGACAATGTCTGGGATGTGCACACCTCCCACATGCATGTACAGTGACATGTGAAACTGTACTTGGGGTGTTTGGCCCATGTTGTGTACACAGAGTGTTATCATCAGATGTGCCAGTCCTGGCCTCATGTGGCTGGAACTGTTAATGGACAGCAGGTTGACCCTGCACCTACCATGATAGCATGATACTGGTATTCCCTGGTGTCAGCAGTATCTGTCCATACAGGGCTTGTGTTTCAGGCATGGTATGTCCTTTGTGGATCACATTTCATGGCACCACAGGTGTTGCAGGTGTCCAGTGGGGAACATGGGAGAGGTGCACTGTCAGCATGTACATGCCTATTGGACTGATGGACAGGGTGCCATACCCTTTGCAGCCCACTGCAATCACACCATGGTTACTATCAGTGGGCAATATGCAGGGTACTACCGACATAGCGGCTGTTGCCTAGGCAAATGTGTGTGTGTATGAGACATGGGTTGAGAGTGTTCCCTGGGTAATACAAGGGTTGCTAACATTGTTCAGCTGGCATTTGCACCCCAATCTCAGCTATTTCACATCTGTTATCCCTGTATGGTAGACATTGTGATATATACTTGGCCCACTATATAAGAAGTTTGCAAAACCCACTCCACATTGAGTTTAGTTGTTACACACTCACACCCACCCCCCACACAGGATACAAATGGCAAACACAAACACACACACACCTGTCATGTCTGGGATTAGAACTCCTACCTAACTAGTATATTACATTACAGCACTACACAGTTATAGGATGCACCATGGAGATTATTGGAGTACTCCTTCCCCAAAGGTGCATTTCACAGTGAATGACATCAGCATGATTGCCAAAGTAGGGCATTTGAATTGTACTGAGTGTGACTAGTCTAAAATGCATTGCTCCCTACACAGACATAGAAACACACACAAAACATCCACAACTGTCATGTGCAGGAATAGAACCCCTACCAGAGTTCTATATCACACTACACCATGATGCTGTTATAGGACACACCACAGCACAGGGATTGCTGGAGTGCCCCTTCCCCAAAGGTGTATTTTACAGTGAATGACATCAGCAGGATTGCCAAAGTAGGGCATTTGAATTGTACTGAGTGTGACTAACCTAAAATGCATTGTTTCCTACACAGACATAGAAACACACACAAAACATCCACAACTGCCATGTGTGGGAATAGAACCCCTACCAGAGTTGTATATCACACTACAGCATGATGCTGTTATAGGACACACTACAGGGATTGCTGGAGTATCTGTTCCCCAAAGGTGTATTTCACAGTGAATGACACTACAGCAGTATGCAGTTATAGGATGCGCCACAGAGATTATTGGGCTGTAACTTTCCCAAAGGTGTATTTTACAGTGGATGACATCAGCACGCTTGTCATAGTAGGGCTATGGGGAGGGCAGTGTGTCTGCATGGGCCATAACCCATTCATCTAGAGGTTGACACACCACATGCGGGCACACACAGGGTCATATTTCAAAGGTATATGTATACAGCTGCTAGATGACTACTTTCTTGTACAGTCATGTTGCACAGCTAGCACTTGCACCACATAGTTTGTAATGCTGACAGATACCAGTGGCTAGTGTCATGTAGTTTTGGCCCTTTGGCTGTGTGCTGGGTGGGACAGGCGTGGATGGCTCCTTGTCACAGTCACCCTCTTCCACACATCTATGTATGTCTAACTTTGGCTTATTATAGCGTGTTGTCCTTAGATATATGTCTGTATTCCTATCCAGTGTGTGTGCAAAGCATGAGTGGTGCATACTG
>NC_056730.1:350206289-350223789 GCF_019279795.1 Protopterus annectens | reverse complement strand
TTGTTTAGAATTTCTAGCAAGTCAAAATCACAATTTGGCTGCTCTCATTTTAAGTACTGAAATAATCAAAATATAACCATTGAGACCTGGCTTAGAGGCTGCATCCAGCCTCAGTTGCCAGGAAAGCTCAGTATATTTTAAACAATTTTCCCATGCTCCACCTCTAACATCCTGTGGAACAATTTCCGGAATGTTAAAAACAAATTTCTTAAACCCCTCACATTCGGTCAAATGTCTACATAATGTATTGTTATGACTAGCTTTCCTTACATCATACAGGTGTTCTTAAATCCTTTTGGAGAGCTTCCTTTCAGTTTTCCCCACATAAAATGAGTAGCAATGATTACACAAAGCTAAGTATACCAGGCCCATTGAATTACAATCTGCTTTCTTAAATAAAACTGCTGTCTGTGTCACCTTATTTAAAGTTACATGTTCTTTCTCAAAAATATATGCAGACATTACATCTACCACATTTTCTAGTCCCTTTCTTTACATGGTACTTCCCTTTCTCATAGGTTCATAGGTTCATAGGTTGGTACTAGGCTATCGGCCCTTGGGCCTATGCAAGCCTAGCCATAACAATTCCCCAGGCCCCCGTCTAGCAGGGTGACTGACATGATCCCCGGGGTGAATTTCCTATCTCCCATCCAATCATCAAGGTTCCTTTTGAAGAGGGCCAATGAGGCGCTCTGCTTGATATGTATGGGCAGTCTATTCCAGAGTATGGGGAGTCTCTGGGTCAGGAACCTATCCCTCTAGAATGTTTTGTTCATTGTGATGACAAGGTTTAGAGCCCTGGAGCGTGTGGCTCTGAGGGATTGGGATTTCTTTAAGTGGAGCATGTCCAACAGCTTAGGGATTGACATGGCCTTGTATGTTAAGCAGAGATCGCCTCTGAGTAGACGATATGCCACAGAGTATAGCTGGAGTTTTTTTAGACCTGTGATTCTTTTAGTGAGGTATTTCTGTGGCCTTCCCTGCTGTTGCAGATGTCTTGTGATGTACATACAAAATGGGGCATTATACTCTATAATGGGTCTAATGAGGGATGAGTACAGTGGGACAATGACCTCCTTTTTTTCTGGATGAAAAGCCCTTAGTGATGAGGTGTGCCACATAGAAGGATTTCCGGACTGTTGTGGCAATGTGGTTATCGAAAGTGAGACCACTGTCCACATGTGTCCCTAAGTCTCTCATCACACTTTCGATGTTTAGTGTCCTGCCAGCTATGTGGTAATTCATGGGTATATGTTTTTTTCCAAAGGGGATAACTATACATTTCTTGGCATTAAGCTTGAGCCCATAGTTCTGGCACCAGGCATCTGTTTCTGTAAGGCCTTTTTGTAGAATATCCACATCATTTGGGGATTCAATAATGGCTCTCAGTTTGCAGTCATCTGCAAACTTTGTTAGCCAGAGTCCCTTAGTGTTGGCCTGTACTTCAGAGAAGTAGATCCAAACAAGAGTGGTCCCAGGACTGAACCCTGAGGTACTCCACTTGTCACTTGTCTGGAACTGGATTTGGAGTCAGCTACTTTTACTGTCTGGGTTCTGTCAGTAAGCCAGTTAGCAACCCATCGAGTGACGTAGGGATTTATGTCCAGCTTAGTAAGTTTATCTATGATTCCAGAGTGAGGGATGGTGTCAAAGGACTTGGCGAGGTCCAGATAGGCTGTGTAGACTGCCTTACCCTTGTCCACAGCTCTGGAGACTGATTTGAAGAAGTCAATCAGATTCAGGAGACAAGATCGGCCCTTCACAAACCCAAACTGGGTGGGGTCCAGTGTTTGAAGGTTGCCAATGTCTTTGTTTATAAGTTCCATGATAATGCGTTCCATGCCCTTGCAAATAAGGCTTGTCAGACTGATGGGACGGTAGTTCCTGGGATCCAAGGTGGATCCTCCTTTGTGGAGCGGGATAACTGTAGCTGTGCACCACTCAGTGGGCACGAAGCCCGAGGTGAGGCTGTGATTAAACATGACACTTGAGGTGCCAGTTCATTTTCTAGTTCATGTAGTACACAGCCTGGGATGTCATCTGGTCCCATGGATGCTGTATTCTTAGCTTTGGAGAGTGCGGTTTCTACCTGTGTGGCCGTGATTATCGGAATTTGGCAATCTTTTGGTATTGAGATGGGCCCTTTAGGGGGTGAGAGTGGGGTGAAGTTGGCACTAAATCGACATGCCAGGATATTGGCAATATCCTTGGGATCAGTATATTTAATGCCATTCTGTTGTAACTCAGAGCAGATCTGAACATTGCCATTTAGATTCTTGACACATCTTGGTTCTATTTGGGATGGCACGATTTTCATGCAGTGGATGTGCTCGTACAGTCAGAGTCGTGATTACTACTTGTTGTGGAGTGACTTGAGTCACTGCTTTGGCGGATATAATCTTGGCGGGAGAGAGCTTTCCAGTTCCAGACTATATGTAAGTGCATCTCTTCTCGTGTAGGGTGCTTTTATGTAAGTTTAAGAGCTGTTTTCCTTATCTTTGCTGCAAGCACACGAGTTTTTAAGCCAAACACACTCAAAAACTAAAACTTTTTTTTTTTTTTAAAAGAATCAGCTTTAAACAATAGCCTACAGACAGTAACTAGCAGAAAAAAACAGGATACTTATATATCTCAGCTAACAGTTGTTTGTAAAATAATATCCCTCACTTTTTGACTCAACCTGTCATATTTGATAGCCATTGACTGCTTAAAATTGTTAGAAATAGATTGTTTAGTAGTACTTATAGTTTTTTAATAAATCAGGTTGCCCTAATATACATCTAAATTTTGAACCCCTCTTGTCCAACACTTCCTTTTGTAAAAAACAGGGGAAGCAGTAGAAATGTGTATCCCATATGTGCAAACAATTTGCAAGCCATAACTCAAACCCACTGCTCACCGTTGCACTATGCAATGTAAAAAAAAATTTGTTTTAGTTTTGTTTACTGTCCATTTAGTGTTCATGCCATCAAACTACATATGAAAACATAAAAAAATGAAATCCCTATCTAAGAATATGCCACATATTTACAATGCAGCCATGTGTTACCTCCATCCATGCATAGCAACCCTGTTTTTCAGGACTTGTTGACAAGTATATCAACTATACTACAATGATTAATAGTAAATGTGATATAATATGCACATCTTTATATGACAATGCACATTCAGATTTTCAAACACTTGTAGTAATGTCAACATCTGTTTGCATATACATTGTAAAGCTATCTCTTAAACATAGCTGCACATTGGAACACAACCACCACATAAGACTCACTGCACACTCATCAGTCTGGTAACATGCACAACTTGAAATCTTGACAGTTGCACATGCCTACACATCCATTTCATGCAGGCCTCCCAACATCTTCTATCCAACATCCAGTGCTGATGTCATAAACCATAAGGTGTCCTGCAGCCCAGTAAAAGTCAGACTTGTGCTGTGGTGCTTCTGTAAAGTGTTGTGTTCCCTAGTCAGTATATTTAGATAGGTAAGCATTATGTTCTCACTGCAGTTAACTGGGATGTGTGTGTGTGTGTGTGTGTGTGTGTGTGTGTGTGTGTGTGTGTGTGTGTGTGTGTGTGTGTGTGTGTGTGTGTGTGTGTGTTTGTGCCCTTGCTTGACATTACAAAGTGTATTTTACATCAGCATATGGGACACTACTATTACCATTTTCTTCTCATCAGCTATAACGTCTTGTCTGACACTCTACAAATCAGACTTGAGCATGGCATTTGCCTTAAATACAGAGATGTCTAGTCAGTATACTTAGATAAGTAGGGGTTCTGTTTCACTGCAGTCAACGTGTGTGTGTGTGTGTTTGTGCCCTTGCTTGACATTATACACCAGCATGTTCATAGGTTCATAGGTGTGCACTAGGCTAATGGCCCTGGAGCCTTTACAAGCCTAGCCCATAGGATTACCCTGGCATCGTGCCACCCTACCTTAGTTCCTAATGCCTCTGTCGAGTAGATCCACTGGAGTGATCCCCAGGGTGAATTTTCTATTTCTCATCCACTCATCAAGATTCTTCTTGAAAAGGGCCAGTGAGGTGCTCTGCTTGACATATATGTGAAGTCTATTCCATAGCATGGGCAGTCTCTGGGTTATGAACCTGTCTCTCCAGCATGTTCTGTTGATTGTGGTAATGAGGTTGAGGTCTCTGTAGTGTGTGGAGTGGAGGGATTGGGATTTCTTTAGACGTAGCATTTTTAACTGAGCTGGGTCAGACATGGCTTTGTAAGTCAAGTAGAGATTGTCTCTAAGTAGGCAATATGGAACAGAGAATAGTTGGAGTTTTTTGAGTCTATCCATATAGGACAAGTGTTTAAGGCCTAGGATCCACTTTGTGAGGTACCTTTGCGGCTTCTCCAGCTGTTGCAGGTGTCTAGTGAGGTACATGCCAAATGGGGCATTGTACTTGATGATTGGCCTAATAAGGGAAGAGTAGAGGGAGACAATGACTTCTTTCTTCCTGGATGCAAAACCCTTAGTAATGAGATGTGCCACATAGAAGGACCTTCTGACCACATTGGCAATGTGGTTGTCAAAAGAGAGGTTGCTGTCAACCTGTGTTCCTAGAGCACTTATAAAGCCTTCTGTGTTCAGTGGACTACCATTGGTGTGGTAATTCAAGGGAACTGTTTTTTTTCCCAAGGGGGATGATGACACATTTTTTGGCATTAAGCTTAAGGCCATGGTTCATAGGTTCATAGGTTCATTGGTCGGTACTAGGCTATTGGCCCTAAGGCCTATATAAGCCTAGCCAAATTTAAAAGTCAAGTTTGTTGAGGATTCCCTGACAATAGGTTCATAGGTTCATAGATTAGTACTAAGCTAACTGCCCTTGTGAGCCATTTGAAGCCTAGCCAATTATCCATTGTGAGACTCATACCCTGCACCTTGTGCTTGCAAGGCAAACACCTTACCATTAGGCCACCTTCCCAACCCCTTGCACTTATTGTTGGTCTCATTGAGGTCTTTCTGTAGGATGTCAACATCACTTAGGGATTTAATAATAGCTCACACCTTGCAATCATCTGTGAACCTTGTCAGCCAGAGTCCCTTTGTTTTGGCCTGGACTTCAGAAAAGTAGATACCAAACAGGAGAGGACCCAGGACACTGCTATTACCATATTCCTCTCACCAAACTCTGCTGATGTCATCAGCTATAGCTGATTTGTGGATGTGCAGTATTCTTAACAGGGCATGGTCAGAAA
Source organism: Protopterus annectens (assembly GCF_019279795.1). Lineage (NCBI taxonomy): Eukaryota > Metazoa > Chordata > Ceratodontiformes > Protopteridae > Protopterus > Protopterus annectens. The sequence continues at coordinate 350,218,569 of NC_056730.1, read as the reverse complement.
CTGGCCTGGAGACCCTGCACAAGTTATCTCATCCTATACGATGCAGATTACAGTGACAGAGCTTTCACTCTATAAACATACATCATGGTATGGTTTGTAGGCCCTGTATTTTCTTGGTGAAAAACCTCTGTGGTCTCTCCAGCTGCTGCAGGTATCTGGTGAGCTACATTCAAAGGGAGCATTATACTTTATTAGTGTTCTGATGAGGTTCAACTACAGTGCTGTTATATAATCCTCAAATCTGAATATGATGGCCTGAGTTATGAGGTAAACAAAACAGCCTTTCCATACCACTGTGGACACTTGGTGGTCAAAGTTCAGATTGCTATTTACATGTGTTACCAGGTCTTACACCACTGTGTGTCAGCATAGGGGGAGTGTTATCAATGCTGTAAATACCAGGGAATTCCACTTTGCAGAAGCCCAAAACAAGGAAACCTGTTTGCATTTATTTGTAGATCATGTGGCTTTGGCACCAATCATTTGTATGTGTTAGCCAATCCTGTAGTATGTTATCATCATTGGTGGAGTCAATCATTGCACCCAATATGCAAGAATCAGCAAACTTGGTAAGTCAAAGGTGGTATACTTTAGCCTGGACTGTCAAGAAATACATTACAAACAGTAAAGGGACAAGCACAGATCTCTGGAATATGCCAGTGGTGACAGCGCTACCAGTAGAGGTTGATTCACAAACTTTCACAGTATGTATTCTGTCTGTGAGCTAACAAGGTAACCAGCTAGTGACATAAAGGTTAATCCCCACCTGAGAGAGTTTCTCAATGGCACCTGAGTGGGGGATTGTGTCAAAACCCTAGGTCAGATCAAGATAGGCAGTATGCACTGTCTTACCTTCATCCAGACATATCACACAGAATCAATGGACTGTGAAACATAACAGATCACCTGTACCATGACTCAGCACATACACTTTCCTGACAAGATTGAATACACACTTCAACAGGCCCTCCACATGGAATAGGTTCCAGTAAGAAGGTTGTACATCAACATTCATCCATCTGAGTTAGGGGGGCAGCATCTGATGCATGCCTGTATAGACACATCCTGACTCTCCTCATCTATGAAGTAGACCAACACACTAGTAATACCTTAGTTGTGTGCAACAGACATGTGTGAGTTGGTAATTCCACATCCATATCTGTTACAAATGTCAGATGTCCTCAAAAAGGTCATTGAGGACATGCATGATGACAGCACTATCATCCTGTGGAACTTAACCATGCCAAGGCATTTGACACAAATCCACACTGACATATTCACTCACTATAAGATGTGGCCATAAACACCTATATCACCAAGTGAGTATGTTATTCCCTTGCAGTGGTCCAGTAATCAAGGAGCATCAATCTTTGAAACTAGCACCAGTGAGGGATGTACACATTGGGAGGATGACAAGTACACACATGGTAATGTACAATTTCCCTTAAGAGCACACAGAGGTCACAGTCAGTCTGGGGCTGGTTTCTCCCTCTTTCTCCAGATCCCCAGTAAGACTCCCCACTGGCACAGCTACAGGGTTAAATTCTCAGCCAAGTGGTCAAGCTAAAACCTCCAGCACCCCCTCTGTCTAACCAGTGCTTCATGCCCCTGGCCAAGTAGCTGATACACACACTTTGAGATATGATTTATATATCAACACACACACACATTGCTAGGAAAGTCTGGCCCAGGTTTACTAGCTATGCCCCCTTCTGCCCAGACTAAAAGGTAGTTATCACTGCCACCAACCAGTTCTTTATCAGCTACTATAAAGCCCTTACAAAGGGTGACCAATTCTACTGTGTAATGTTACTATTATCCAAATGGTAAGTGTGACCAAGATTAAGGCTATGTAGGAGTGGCCTATACAGTGTCACCAAATATATATGCAAGTACTCTTTCTAAGAGCTTAAATATCTCTAAACAAGCCAGTCACAATTAAAGGTTTTAAATATATTTAATAATAAATAATAAAAGAACAAGACAATACTCAATAAATCAACACAGTGACTACAGAGTTCAGAATCACAGGAAATATTTTAAAACAACATTGCAGGACAGTCTCAAATGAATACAGAAAACATCTAAACTAATCTTTACTATATTTCTATCCATATCTAAGTGAGATTACTGTATCCTGGTTACTTACTATTAGCAAGGAAAGTACTGATGAGAGGATGTTTCCAGGTCCAAAGACAAATACAAAATGCAAAATCTGTCTCTGAGAAAGTTCTTAAATTAGTATAAAACATTACTGCTGGGTCAGCTTTGGATGACATCACTCTTTGTCACCTGCCTTCAGTTCCCAGGCTAACAGAAACTAAGAATGTATAGCATCTATGTGTGAGAAGTACATGTCTCTCAGAAGTGCAGCTGCTAGGAAGTCACAGAGCAAAACAAAAAAAAAAACATACTTTGCATTTTAAACCTAGCAATCATTTCTGTTTCAAGGCAATAGAATGAAACTTCTAGCTCTAGACATCCTGTCTCCTTCAGTGAAACAGAGAGGTAAACACAATCATAAAACATTCTGTTCTTTTCCAGTAGGGTACACTGTGGTTACATTCTTGAAGCTCAGGACATAACATACAGTTATGTATAAATCATAGCAATATTCACAAATATATAATTATTTACAAAATTCCAGCTAGCTGGGCTGGCAGCATCACAGGGTAGATCACTGGATTACATACATGACAGCTAAATATGTTGATATGTGTGAAGTGACCTACATCTCAGGTTCCGTGATCAGGTATGTACATCAAGGCTGTCTGTTACACCCTTTCCTGTCCATTATTTAAGTCACAGACATCACAAATGACATACACATTCTCATACCTATCAACTTCTTAGAGCAAGAAATCTGGACAAAGACATGCAGAAAAGTGGGACAACGGCCCAGAAAAGGGACAATTTTAAAATATTGCTCCTATAAACTTAGAAAGTTGATAGAATAACAGATTTTACATTAGCATGTGTTTTCTGAAAGGTACAAAGTCTGAAACTCAAACATCTGTCATTATTTTTTAACTTCAGTCTTTAATGAATTGACGCTAATTTGCCAGAAAACCACAATTTTATGAAAAAAATGGACCAAAAATATAACGCTAAAATCTGGACATTCTGGGAAAATCAGTACAATTGAGAGTTATGCACATCCTGTGTACAAACAGGTGTCTGAAGGACTACAGACTGTGGGCAGTCATTGACTCCAGCTGTGATATTTGTATAATACAGACAGTATCAACATACACCAAAGATTGCTGCCACAGCTGTGACAACACATGAGATGAAACAAAACCAGAGGGGAATTTGTCACATTATGAAAACAAATGCACAACCTAAGGATAATGTAGACATCACACCCTAAAAGCAGACCAAAGGTGTGTGACCTGTGTCCTGGGGTAGATGGTGTGTGGAACATCCACCAGCACGTGGCGACAGTGTTGACTACTCCCTTGTATGTAACACAACTACTGAATATATGAAGGGCATCCACATCAAAGGGCTTAATACCTCTTGTAGTTCACAGCCTTCATCACCTCAATAATTGCACAATGCACCCTTCCTGATGTACCTCTCTACACATCTTCCAGTGATGTGTAACTGAAATGTGCCATCTTTGCCACAGTGAGCTGCTACACATCTTATTGGCCTTACCTAGGTATTCTTTTTGTTGCATAAACATTACTGTCTGATGGTGCGGAGCACCCATCAGGGTGTTATACCAGATGTATGTGTGATACCTGTTCTGGCAATGCACACAGTACATACATAGTTGTTTGACAACATTGATGGCATGTGTTATATTCATGACAATCTGGATTGTGCCATATATATCTGCCATGGACACCAGTCACCTAGCTTGTAGTGATCCTAATGTCAGATACAGTTATAGTAATGTCCCCTCCTAACACTTCCAGCAGATGTCACAGTGTCCAGATAGTGTGCTTGATTACCCTCATAGATTGTTGACATGTCTTAACACTTGCATAAATATGTTTGTGCATCACTTATAATCACATGTGTTGTGTCAGAGACATGGGATTACTGGTGGTATTATTCTGATATTGTCCATGATTTCACACGCTTCTTTTACTGTTGTCCATGAGCCTGTAACTGTGTCTCACTTGTTGGAGACCTCTGCTGCCATTACACTCATATTCAGGCATATCAGTCTGCACAGCTTCACAATATGTTCCCAGCCCCAATTGAATATAACATCCCTGATACATATACTCTACATTGTTCATGTCAGGGTGCTTATCTCACAAAGACATACCCTCCATTGTTATGTCACCTTGTGTGACATCATATAATATACATTTTTACTGTGCAGTCCATAGTGTGCTATACTGATATGTGATTAGTGTTCCTGCTACAACTGTCATCCATAGACATGCCCTCATCTTTTGTACATTAGGATATTTCACCTGTCCTCTTCCTCTGTGTTCATTCCTACAATTCATCTGTGTGTTCCTATTCAATGCACAGACTTTGCTTGGCTATTTCTTTTGAATAGCAGTCCATCTATCCTTGCAGATCATTTACACAGCTTTTGTACAGAATGCCTGGAATGGGATTTCACAACACTCTCACTGTATACACTGTCCTGCACTGTGTTTGGGGCATATACATTACTATATGTTAAACCCTGGTAATCATTGTGGCATTCCATGCTATCCCGTTAACCCAGTTTGCTCTATTGTAAACATGTTTGCTATATATGTTGTTTTATATGGTTTCCTGGCCAGTAACACTGTTGCCAGCCATGGAACCAAGCTTGTTTACATTTAACCATGATGCACGGCATGAATATGTAATTGGCACTGCTTCTCACCGTGCAAACATGTAAACTCCATGTAGGCTTCGCGCAAAGCCTACATGGAGTTTATCAAATCGCATGAATTGATTTTTTCTTTCTTTCTTTCTGTGGTGTTACTGTTGTTGCCTTTCCCAGTTTACAGTTTTCCTTTATATTGTATATATCTTCTGAGTTCTTTTTGCTTGTGCTATTTTGAAATTACTCTTGGAAAGGCAGTGTAAAGTCTTATTTTTTTGCACTGGGTGGTTGAGAGAAGGGTGGCATGAGTGCAAGGCTGACACCAAAGTAGTATGTGCAGGTTTGTGTGTGCTTGTGTGTGTGTGTGTGTGTGTGTGTGTGTGTGTGTGTGTGTGTGTGTGTGTGTGTGTGTGTGCCTGCACATGATAAGGAAACACATGTATCTATCAATGTATACAATGGCCAGGGTCAGTAACAACACATGTATAGGACTGAACAGTAATGTTTAGATAACTTGCATGTGAGTGAGATGGTATGGGCAAGTAACTTTTTTCAGTGTGGGGGTGTCTGAATGAACACAATGAAGCACTGTGTTAGCACTACATGGTGGCATCTTGGGCAGGTGTGAGCCATGCATGGTAGAGTAGTCAATTCAGAGTTGTCATCCCTGACCACTAGGACCTCCTCTGCCAAGAGTTGCACTAGTACTTCCACAGCCCAGGCTAGACGTTGTGGTGCTATGTGAATGTGACTGGTTTCTACTGGATACGATCTCCTCCACACTACATCCAGGACAACAACTCCATGGCCTGTCACATCTGGATGTGGACACTGTAATCACTGACAGAGTAGTAGAAGTAGTGCCACTAAGGGAATGTAATCTGGCATGGCCATGTCTACTAATACCAGAAGATGTAGTAGCTCTCCCACTACATGGATATCCACCCTCCCCCATTAGATGTTCCATCACAGGCACTGCTTGATCCAGTGTATCATTAATCCTGTCCAGGGAATCACCTACATGATTCAGGGAGTCACTTACATGGTTCAGGGAGGCACATATTTCAGAATGTGTGACAATTAGTACTTACATGATCTCTTCCATGGCCCTTATAGGTTCATAGGTAGGTACTAGGCTATCGGCCTTGGGTTCTATACAAGCCCAGCCTAAAAAGGTACCCTGGCTTTTGCCACCCAAGAAAATTATTTTCCTGTGCCACTGTAGAGCAGAGCAACAGAGGTGATCCCCGGGGTGAATTTCCTATTTCCCATCCAATCATCAAGATTTTTCTTGAAGAGAGCTAATGAGGAGCTTTGTTTGATATAGATAGGTAGTTTATTCCAGAGTATGGGAAGTCTCTGGGACAGGAATCTATCCCTTTGGCATGTTCTGTTTATTGTGGTGACAAGGTTTAAGTCCCTAGAGCATGTAGCTCGGAGGGATTGGGATTTCTTTAAGTGGAGCATGTTCAACAGCTCTGGGTTTGACATAGCTTTGTATGTTAGGCAGCGATCACCTCTGAGTAGGCGATATGCGATGAAGTAAAGCTGGAGTTTTTTGAGACGGTCTGCGTAGGGCATCTGTTTGAGGCTGGTAATCCTCTTTGTGCGGCATTTCTTTGGCCTTTCCAGTTGTTGTAGATGTCTTGTGAGGTACATACCAAATGGGGCATTGTACTCTATAATGGGTCTAATGAGTGATGAGTAGAGGCTATGATTGAACATGGTACTTAGGTAGGGTGCCAGTTCGTTCTGTAGTTTGTGTAGAACACAGCCTGGGATGTTATCTGGTCCCATGGATGTTGTGTTCTTGGCTTTGGAGAGTGTGTTTTTTACCTGTGCAGCTGTGATTACAGGAACTTTGCATTCTTCTGGTATAGAGATGGGCTCTTTAAGGGGTGAGAGAGAGGTAAAGTTAGCACTGAACCTATCTGCCAAAATGTTGGCAAAATCAGTTGGGTCTGTATATTTAGTGCCATTGTGCTGTAACTCAGAGCAGATCTGAGTGTTGCCATTGAGATTCTTGACAAAGCTATAGAATGCTTTGTAGCTGTCTTTAGAATCAGTGTCAATTTTGTTTTCGTAACTAGCTTTGGAGGATTTTATCAGGGATCACAGCTTTTTACTGAGGCTGACCAGGGTGCTATTCCATTCATGGGATTTTACTCTCTTTTGCAACAGTTTCTTCCTTCTGTTGTAGAGTTTGTTTATGGCAGGGGACCACCAGATTGGCTTCCTTTTTTTGAAAGATAGTGTCTTGATTCTGTTTGGGAAAGCACGATCCATGCACTAAAGTGCAATTGTGTAGGATTCAGTAGTTGTAACTGTATTGTCCATCTGCATGGGTGTCATGAAGTTCACCACTTCTGTCTTAAGAAGCATGAAGTTGGCTTTGGAGAAATGTTTTACCATGGTTTCCTTAATGGGGGGTGGGGGCAGGATGTGGATATCTAGGGTAATTAGCTTATGGTTGGAATTTATTTGTGCCTCTACTATGTCCTTACAAATACATCTAGTGGCACCTAATGACACACCAGCCTCTGGAAGAGGATGAAGAGAATTAACCTGTTTCTGGAGTTCCACACTATCATGATTAACTGTGTCATCTTTAACCTGTCCTGTGTCAAAGGTCTCCATGTCATGGATAGGCATATGCATACTGAACTCATCTGAAATATAGGAAGAGAATGGGGAAGCACCAACCTCAGTGTAAGACTGACCCTCTGCACTCTCAGACTTTGTCTCTTCATTGCCACCATCATTAACAGAGGCTAGTGATATTCTGACATCAGGTGGTAAGAGTTCCACAGTGCACTGTCAGGATCACCTATAATGACTAGCAATAAATACAACAAAGAAAAATAGGGAATGTAATTGAGCAAAAACTTTTCTTATATGACAGAAATTAACTATTATAGATGCTAAAGCAAAACAAATATCACTCTCTGACCTGAACCTACATAATATGCAGTAATAAGAATAAAAAAGTGTGCTTGCCATGTACAGATGATCTTGCAGACTACAATCCCAATGTCCCTGAATGTAAGGAATGGAAAGGAAAGAAGGGTAATAAGTATCACAATGCAAATGAAACAAGAAACAGAGAACAATCCCCTTTACATGTGCAGATTAATAAAAATCTACTGAACAGTTTAATTCCCCCATCAAACACCATCCTCTATCCCTCTATTACTGTGTTGTTTGACTCACACTTATCGCTGGCTCTAGACAAATCAGACATAAAAGATATAATCATATAAAGATATATAAAATGACACACAGTTATTTTATTTTGCATACCTGGAAGTTCTGCTTTATTGTCCCCATTAGAACCTACATCAAGGATTCTGTGTGAATCCTCTGCTGAACTATCTGGATCTCTGACAGTGGACAGGCACTCCTCTTTTTCAAGGAGTGGAGGCTTGATAGCAGGGATACCTCCAACAGCCACCTGTTGCTTGTCAGGCAACTGCATCCACCCTACAGTGGGCAGAGGTTATCATATCACTTACCTGTGTGATATCTGGGAGTAGGTTCATCCATGCCCTCTGACAGCATTGTGTGCATTGACCATCTTCTTCCATAACCTGTCTCAGGCAAACTGGTTATCGCTACCTCTCTCTAAGACAAAAGCTCCACAGTGATGCCAGTGCTGAATAATGACCTTGTTTTTTGCATCAGTGAACAGTGGCTTGTGAGGCACAGATTTCTTATTGGGTGCCATATCCTTATATGAGATGAAACAGAAGACAGACACAAAATGGTATTTATAATACACAGACAGGGTGGCTATGAACTCAGCTACATATAAATGTATGCATCTATCATGCACGCAACAAATTAAAAGGTAATGCTCCCTATCACTACACCCAAGTTAAGACAACACCCCCCAAAATTATAATACACACACTTATATATATATATATATATATATATATATATATATATTAATAAAATAATGCATATAACAGTTCTGTAATGCAGTCAACAGTTTTGTAACTGTGTAATATATCATACCATTAGCAATAATAATTCACAGTGTACAAGTAGAATGGAGAAACTATTATAACACTATCTCCACTGGTGTGGAGGGCAGCCAGATAGATATCACAGCCTTAAGACATTATTTTGGCTATATATATGTCAAAGTTGCTGACATTGTTATGAAATTATCTACATTTTCTGAAATAACTGTTCAAATTCCAAAAGAACATACCTTACAAAATATATGTCAGGTAGCATTCTTTACCACACTTTGCAATGTAGTCAAATAACTGATATAGTTCGGCTATGTCAGCAGTAAAGGATACCAAAAAAGCTGCCGGATAAAATAGTTTGTATTCAGCATTTCATGTTATCCATAATGTTACACTAAAACATTCTGAAAAAATTTGCAGCATGCCTTTACAATAAAGCAATTTAGAAAACAGATACATTTTTAAAAGTATGTATATTTACCAGTAGAAAGCTCTCTTGAACCAGTCAGCCTCCCCACTATAATATATGTTCATTAGCTACACAGTTGCCTTTATATAGTGCAGAATCAGCCCTCTGAGGACTGTGAATATGCAAATGAGATGTTACATCAATAGCAATCCTGAATACCACAATCTGCACTAAGTGCAGAGAAGATAAACATGGTTTAAGGAACTACACAATTGCTTGCACACACTATAGAACTGCAAGGACGAGCATTGATAAGTGTTAACTTCTAATGGCTTGGAAAGGTCTATGATTACTCGGACTGCAGGAACAATGACTATTTCACAGTCTCCCCACTTTGATGTACACTTACTGAGGATTTGTCAGGGAGAAGAGACTTACTAAAACACTGAGTTAGGATATCAACATTCCTAACATTTAATTGTTGTTTTAATGATCACAGATATTGCTTCTTACTAAGAACTGATGCTCATATTCAAGGGAGTACATTAAGTATTGATACAGATACCAGATGCAATAAAAGTCAGATAGCATGCCTGTTAGATATGGGAATGAGACAGCAAAAAGAAAGAGAGGAATATACCTGCATTTTTTGCAGTCTTTATTAAATATTGTGTGAGTACATGGGTATCCTAACTGCTGCCAGTATCTCACTCATCCAGACATTTACTAACATACGTGGAAGGACAACTTTCATAACCTTTTTTCTGTTGTACTTTCAATTTGATTTGATACAATGTTACCTTTTCATTACATGTTAACACATTTACCCCTTGCTAATATACATAATCTGTGTCAAATATGCAAAATGCTCTTAAATGGTTGATCTTGATACCATAGTTTGATAGTTCAAATCTGTGCAGGTTCCTGTAGCAAGATAAAATTGAGGAAACATCAAGAATGTCCATTTAAAGTACATTTTCAAAATGTGTCTCTTTGTCCTTTGTGTGTCATTTGGCATTATGCTCCATTGACTGACAACAGTCAGGATCAATGAATGGAAGTTCACTACCCATGGTAAATTGACAAATTAAATTTTTAATGCAATCTATAGTGCAAGTGAGACTGGCATTGATGTACTTTCCTCAGCACTCTGGCCAGTATTGAGTGAAGGAATTCAGGCTGTCACTCAACTATTTCTCTGAAGAATAATATCTAAATGTATTGAGATTAAACATTAGAGAGTGATACAGGGATTGAAACCTGTTCACAGATTATTTTACTGAAGGAGGTCAAAAATAAATATTGGCACTCATTTTGGTGTATGAGTGCGATGAGGTGGGAATCTCAGGTAAGGTCAGTATTAACTAAACCAGACAGATATGTCATGTGAAATAATGTCAAAATTAATTTTGTGTGCTGTGTAAAAAATGAAAGCATTTCTGCTGTTCTCTGTCCCCTTTTCCATTCCCATGGCATTATCTAATGCCTTAATATTGTGTGACATAAATGATAGTGATGATGAAGCAAGGAGATGTGAGAAGGCTGAATATGTCAGCGTAATGCAGAAGTAGCTTTGCTCATTGCAGCAATATATATATATATATATATATATATATATATATATACATATATATATATATATATATATATATATATATATATATATATATATATATATATATATATATATCTACATGCACACTTTGATTCATTTCATGTTCCTTGAAATTATCTAAAACATTTTTGTACATGTTTTTATGAAATAATGCCTTGTGCATTTGCACTCTGCATAGCAGCATGCAATCAACTTTCACGGCTTAAGGAAAAAAAAGTAAAAGATTTAATTTGGCTTGCCTTTAGTAGCACGATAAGCCTGGTGTTGCTGTGCAGCTGTCAGCACCTTGGATAGTAATGACTGCAGAAAATTCACATGACAGGTGTCTAACTGTGTGGCACAGGGTGTAAATGAAGTGAATTGAGAGAAATAAGAAAGATGGTGCATTGTTTTAATGCTGATTACAGATCATATTTTAATTATTCTCAATATTTTTTTTTCATTTGTAATCTGAATTTGTGCACTGCAGATCTTCAGTGTTCACTACTGAAGTAATAAAGTGAACATTTTAGTTTAGGCTGATTATGTAGCACAAACAAACCTGACAACAGTGAAAGTGTGTCAGTAGTCTAGATAGTACTTGCTGAATAAGCTCCACAGCTCAGATAACTATCTCTATGGCACAATGTGTAATTGAAAGTGAATTAAGAGAAATAAGACAGGTGCTGCAGGGTTCAAGTGCATGTAATTATTAACTTCACAGAGGGTTGCATGAAATACATATTTACACACATTTATTTTTATCATTGTATTTTCCCTCATATATATATTTTTTCTAATGCATTTTGCATTTGCTCTCCACTCCAGATACATGTAAACATGGTTTACTGATTAAGGGGAAAAGTGAAAATTTTAGTTTAGGTTATCTTCTCTAGTGCAAACCATCCTGGTGGTGTTGCACACTGTCAGCACTATGGAAAGTACTCAGTAAAGAAAATGCACCTCTCAGGTAACTTAGAGAAAAGGACAGCTGATGCAGGATGTGACTCCACTTTACTGATAATTTTACAGTTGGTGCCCTGAATACATATTTAGTCACATTTTGTGATTCCATTATGCTGTTTAAAAATCAACTATTATCAATATGGCTAACAGCACGTGAGGTGTTGTGTGTCCACTTTGACATTATTTGTCATTAACTGCAAATCTGATAATGTGTTCCACAAAGTGCATTTTGATGTAGCAAGGAGATGTGAAAAGTGTGAATGTGTCACTTGAATGCATTTTTTTACTCTTGTCAGAATCTCATTTCTCATAACATTTTGATTAGGAATGTAAAACTAAAGACAAACAAGAATGATAAACAATGTTTATTGCAAGTAATGCATCATTAATGCTTGCATAGCTAAACTTTTCTATTTAGTATATAGTATTAATGCTTCATTTATAACTTCAAGCTAATGTGTGTACAATTTCTTAAACATGACAATGAGATACTAAAATTAAAATGCACATGCGTATGTATGATGGGCACAGTAGTTTTGTTATAACCATGA
>NC_056730.1:350168789-350201289 GCF_019279795.1 Protopterus annectens | reverse complement strand
TACCCAGTATTGAGTGGACTGAGGATTTTATGTCAAATTTCAAAAAATGATTTTCCTTTATACCTAGTTTTAATTTGGACATAGTGCAGACTTTGATTCAATTGAAAATATTTTGCAGGAATTGTAATCTGAAACTATATTTTGCTGAAAGAAATGTTCCCTCTGCTAAACTGTGCGGCATTACTATTGATGAAGATGAATACCTCAAGTTTGACATCCGCATTCAACAAAATATTAAGAAAACCCACCAAAAACTAGGCATGCTATACAGGAATAATTGCTTTATCTCAAACTCCACTAGGCAAACTCTGGCCATGACTTATCTTCTTCCTTCCTTATTGTATGGACCCTCTCCTAACCAACCTGTCCACCTCCATTTCCTCTAAACTAGAAAACTGCTATAATAAAATCTCTAAATTTGTCACCAAATCCAGAAATTCCACCCATCACTGCCTTACCCTATAATCTCTGAAATGGCTAGAACTCCCAAACTACCTAAACTACCTCCAACTCACCACTGCACACAGACTTATATTTCACCCTAATAAATGTCCTGCTCTAGCAAATATCCTTCCCCCTTACACCCCCAACAGAACTCTCAGATCAGAACATCAATTCTTAATTGCTATCTACAAGCCTAAACATCCTGCTGGCCAACTTCTCCTCTCCTTCTCTATAGGTAAGAAATGGAGTTCCCTTCCTTCCACCCTAAGAACTATACCAAACTCAGACAACTTTAAATCCCAGCTTTTCAAACACCTCTACACTTAATGGAAATGTACCTGCCATCACCCTACCTAATTTCTATCTAAGTATTTGCCCCCATGAGGTTTTCTCACAGGTTCCTAACCTCTCTAAATCTCCTATATTTACTTCACCATGAGTGTGTCTAAGCTCTCCACAATTCCGAGAGCTACTTATCACACAACACAACTGTGTAAATATTACAAATAGCAACATACTTTAAATGAGTGCATGTAAAGTGTTTTCTACCCTTAGTTTCATAGTTTCATAGTTTAGTACTAGGCTATCTGCCCTGGGGCATTTGCAAGCCTAGCCCTAGAGATGTGGCTTTCACCACCCCATGTAGTGGTACTAAGGTGTATAGAATAAATTTAGAATACTGTGCCTTTGTATAGTAGTGACACATTGAAGACCCCCTTACTTATTAACATTAGTTTACTGTGCCTCTGTCAAGTAGCGACACAGGGGTGACCCCCGGGGTAAACCCACGATCTCCCATCCACTCGTCAAGATTTCTCTTGAAGAGAGTCAGTGAGGGGCTCTGCCTAACATGGACTGGAATTCTGTTCCAGAGTATGGGAAGCCTCTGAGTTATGAATCTGTCCCTCCAGCATGTTCTATTCATGTTTGTACTGAGGTTTAAATCTTTGGCTCTCGTGGTTCTTATGGATTTGGATTTTTTGAGGTGGAGCATGTCCGTCAATTCCTGGTTGGACATGGCCTTGTACGTCAGGCACAGATCACCTCTGAGCAGGTGGTATGCTACTGAATAGAGCTGGAGTTTCTTTAGCCTGGCAGCATATGACATATGTTGGAGACCCTTGATCCTCTTGGTGAGGTATTTCTGGGGTCTCTCCTGCTGTTGTAAGTGCCGGGTGAGGTACATACCAAATGGGGCATTGTACTCAATCATGGGCCTGATAAGGGAGGAGTACAGGGGCATGCTGACCTCCTTTGATCTGGATGTGAACCCCTTCATGATAAGGTGGGCAAGGTAGAAAGTCTTTCTAACCACTTTGGCAACGTGAGTGTCAAATGAGAGGTCACTATCAACTTGTCCCCAGGTCTCTGATTCCTTTTTCGGTACACAGAGGGATACTGTCTATCTGATAAGTTCTGGGTACTTTGTTGTACCCAAAGGGGATGACTATACATTTCTTGGCATTCAGTTTAAGGCCATGATTCCGGCACCAGTTGTCCGCTTCGGTGAAGCCTTTCTGTAGGATGTATGTGTCAGCTGGTGTATCGACTATGGCGCCTAGTTTGCAGTCATCTGCGAACTTTGTCAGCCACAACCCTCCCATGTTTGCTTTCACATCTGAGAAGTAAATGCTGAACAAGAGGGGTCCCAGGACAGAGCCCTGTGGGACACCACTTGTGACTGGCTTTGAGTCTGACATGGCTCCCGCAATCTTGATTTTATGGGTTCTGTTCTTTAGCCAGTTTGCAACCCATCTTGTGACATATGGATTTACATTTAAGCTGTTTAGCTTATCTATGATCCCTGAGTGGGGTATTGTGTCGAAGGCTTTAGCCAAGTCCAGGTAGGCTGTATGGACTGCCTTGCCCTCATCAATGGCTCTAGTGACTGTTTCGAAAAAGTCAACTAGGTTCAAAAGGCAGGATCTGCCCTTGACAAAGCCGAAATGGGTGGGATCAAGTGTCTGTAGGTCCCCAATGTCGTTGTTTATGAGTTCCATAATAATTCTTTCCATAGCTTTGCAAACCAGGCTGGTCAAGCTTATGGGGTGGTAGTTCCCAGGGTCTGTAGTGGAGCCTCCCTTGTGGAGTGGGACCACTGTTGTTGTACACCAGTGTTCAGGTACATATCCTGTAGTAAGGCTAAGGTTAAATAACATTTTTATATGTGGGTTTAGCTCCTCTTGGAGTTCACGTATCACGCAGCCGGGGATACCAACAGGTCCCATAGATGCTGTGTTTTTTTGCTTTGCTGAGGGCGATTCTCACCTGGACATCAGAGATGACAGGGAGGTTACATTCAGCTAGGATGAGTATTTCTTCTTTTGGAAGTGAGGGTGGGGAGAAATTTGCACTGAACCTGTCTGCCAGAATGTTGGCAATATCTGTGGGTTCGGTAAATTTTTTGTCATTGTGTACTAACTCTGAGCATATCTGAGGGTTTCTGCCTAGGTTTCTAACATAACTGAAGAATGCCTTGTGGTTATCTTTAGTGCCCTTGGCGATTTTTCTCTCAAAGTTGGCCTTGGATGTCTTTATGAGAGAACGTAGCTTTCTACTAGTGCTGATCAGAGATGCCTTCCCTTTATGGGATTTTGTTCTGTCTTGCAGTAGCTTCCTTCTTTTGTTATACAATTTGTTTATGGCTGGGGTCCACCAGACAGGACGCTTTCCTTTGGTGGAGAGGGTCTTGGATTTATTTGGGATTGCATGATCCATGCATTCTTGGAGATGTCCGTAGAAAGCATTTGTGTAGGATTCAGCATTGTGGGATGTGGTTTCCATTGGCTCTGTGGGCTTAAATAGTTCTATCTCAGTCTTGAGAAGTGTAAAGTCAGCTTTTGAGAAGTTTCTCACTGTAGTCTTTTGTGCTGGGGGTGGAGGTGGTAAATGTATATCCAGGGTGATTAGTTTGTGGTCAGATCTCACCAGTGAGGGCAATACTTCTGGTGTGGAGCATTTTGTCCCCATGTTTGTGATGATCAGGTCTAGTATATTATCCCTCCTTGTGGGAGAGGTGACTAGCTGTTCCATTGCATTTGAGTTTATGAATTCCAGGAACCTTTGGGATAGGGTGTTAGGGCTAGAATAGTGCACCCAGTCTATGTTAGGGTAGTTGAAGTCTCCCAATATGATGGTATTTGGTGAGACATTCATATCTTCCACTGTCTTCAGGAAGGCTGAGTGGGGTTCTTGAGATTGGGAGGGTGGTCTGTAACATGCAACCAGTTGTATAGCAGTTTTGCCTATGGTTAGCTGCACCTGGATGGTCTCCGATGCTTCATGAGTCACCACTAACCTGAAGGTGTGGGTATCCTTGATGAATATGGACACTCTCCCTCCCTTTGTGGTTCGGCCCGGGTTTTGGGCCCGAAAAGCATGATACGAGGTAAAGCCTGGTAGTGCTGGGGTGCTCTCAGGAGCCTTGAATCAGGTCTCAGTTACAGCGCAGACATCGATGTTCTCCATACTGAGGATTGCTTCGAGAGCGTGCATCTTGAGATTTAGACTTCTGGCATTGAGCAGCATTACCCTTAATTTTTTTCCATTTTTGTTTTCTAAGGAGGTGGGTTTGTCGTTTGAGCCTTGCCTAAAAAAGGCACTATGGGGGTGGCAAGAGACTTATCCAATATCTGGAAGCCCAGTGGTGACAGGTGCAAGCCATTCCTTGCGAAGCAGCATGGCTTGTCCAGCATGTCATCCTAAGCAGACAGACATTGGATCCCCCTAGAATGACACCAGTAATTGAGCCAATTATTAAAGCTGATCATCTTGTCTTTGTATTGTGGCATCATTCTTGGTGAGGGCAGGATGCTGCTCAGGGTCAGGGTCATACCAGCCTGGGCTACATAATCAGAGATCTCCTCTATGTCTCTTTTCATGTAGTCCAAGGAGGTATGTCTCAGGTCATTCATGCCAGCATGGACAATGACGGAGTCATATTTGTACGTGCTTTTGAGTGACCTGAGTGTGTGTGTTATATGGCGGATCCTAGCCCCCGATAGGCAGCTTACCGTTACCCTCTCCTTGCTCAGCCTGGTAAGTGGGATGTCAGTGTGTCTGACTATAGAGTCACCTATCACTAGTGTATCAGGCATAGTGTTTGGCCTTAAGGGCTGTGATTTATTGACACACCGATTTATTGAAGTATGTGTTGCATGTGTTATGTTTTGAAGTGCTGAATTTTTGGGTGTCTTCTTTGGGAGCCTCTGTTGTTTTGGTAAGTTTTTTAATAGAGCCTCCGAGTATGTTTTTGTGTTATTATGTGCTTGATTTGCAGTTGGGGTAGGTGTATGTGTGACTGGGTTTGTTGTGTGTGTAGTTACCTTCTCCTCCTGTCTGGTCTTGCCAGTCCTGAATTGAGAGAGTTCAGCCTCCAGTTTGGCTATATAGTTGCATCTCTCACATGTATTTGTGTTTGTTGGGAAGAGGAGAGGGTTGTCTGTGTACATGAGACAATTATAGCATTGTCTCAAGATTCCCAGATTAACCAGCTGAAGAGGAGAAGATGCTAGCAATCTACCACTTGACATGCTAGAATATTATAAGAGAGTGCTGTGCCTTTAAGGGAAGTGGTTGGGGTGGTAGGTGGATGTAGTGCTACTTGAGTTCGAGAGTGCTTGCTTAGAAGAGAAGCTTGGAGAACAAGTGCTATGCTTATAATGTAATGAGTGGACTGGTTATTTTAAGAGTAGAGCTTTCTAAGGGAAAATTTGAAGAGCAGACTTGGCGGAGCCAGAAAAAGTTTAACCCTGTTTAACCGGCGCTGCGCACACAATCGTGCAAAGCCGCACAAATGCAGATTTTAAACAAGGAACTACAAAAGAGCTAGAAATGGTCCAAAACAACCAATTACTACAGCTCTTGTGCTGAAGTCATTTCCTTCAGGGACAGATAGGCTGCTCAGGGCTCCCCACTCCCACTGGTGAGCAAAGAAACTTCCTTCTTATCCAAGTAAGGTAATGGACAACACAGGAACTACACCACAGCCCAGAATACAGCAGAATACAGCAGAATACAGCAAAAGCCTGTAAACTGGTCTAAACTAGTTGAGGAGAGGCGGGAAAACAAGGATTATTTTTTTGTTTTTTTTGTTTTTAGATAGAAAACACCCAGAAATACAGAAGGCAGCAATAAATCAGTTACACAGGCTAGCACACTTTAGTGGGCAGCCTCAACAGTTAAATTAAACAAACAAACAACAGATTTTCAATCAATTTTTGACCAAGTATAATTTTAAGTGCAGATACTATATAATGCAGCAAACAGTTAAAAAACAGTATAAGCTTGTTTAAAATAAGCAAGAGAAGGTATTCCAAGTAAAAACAGAAAAAATACTTAAATCTGGAAAGTAGTCGCTTTTCTCAGTTCTCTGTAGCTAGGACCACTCTGCAGGACCACGTGGAGCTGTCTCTGATTAGTATATCCAAAAAAAAAATGCTCTGAAGCGGATTTTAGATAGGGAACTTCAAAAGAGCTAGAAATGGTCCAAAACAACCAATTACTACAGCTCTTGTGCTGAGGTCACTTCCTTCAGGGACAGATAGGCTGCTCAAGGCTCCCCACTCCCACTGGTGAGCAAAGAAACTTCCTTCTTATCTAAGTAAGGTAATGGACAACACAGGAACTACACCACAGCCCAGAATATAGCAAAAGCATGTAAACTGGTCTAAACTAGTCGAGGAGAGGCGGGAAAACAAGGATTTTTTTTTTGGTTTTTTTTTGTTTTTAGATAGAAAACACCCAGAAATACAGAAGGCAGCAATAAATCAGTTACACAGGCTAGCACACTTTAGTGGGCAGCCTCAACAGTTAAATTAAACAAACAAACAACAGATTTTCGATCAATTTTTGACCAGGTAGAATTTTAAGTGCAGATACTATATAATGCAGCAAACAGTTAAAAAAAACAGTATAAGCTTGTTTAAAATAAGCAAGAGAAGGTATTCCAAGTAAAAAACAGAAAAAAATACTTAAATCTGGAAAGTAGTCGCTTTTCTCAGTTCTCTGTAGTTAGGACCACTCTGCAGGACCACGTGGAGCTGTCTCTGAATAGTATAGCCAGAAAAAAATGCTCTGAAGTGGATTTTAGACAGGGAACTTCAAAAGAGCTAGAAATGGTCCAAAACAACCAATTACTACAGCTCTTGTGCTGAGGTCACTTCCTTCAGGGACAGATAGGCTGCTCAAGGCTCCCCACTCCCACTGGTGAGCAAAGAAACTTCCTTCTTATCCAAGTAAGGTAATGGACAACATAGGAACTACACCACAGACCAGAATACAGCAAAGCCTGTAAACTGGTCTAAACTAGTTGAGGAGAGGCAGGAAAACAAGGATTATTTTTGTTTTTTTTGTTTTTAGATAGAAAACACCCAGAAATACAGAAGGCAGCAATAAATCAGTTACACAGGCTAGCACATTTTAGTGGGCAGCCTCAACAGTTAAATTAAACAAACAAACAACATATTTTCGATCAATTTTCGATCAGGTAGAATTTTAAGTGCAGATACTATATAATGCAGCAAACAGTTAAAAAAAACAGTATAAGCTTGTTTAAAATAAGCAAGAGAAGGTATTCCAAGTAAAAAACAGAAAAAATACTTAAATCTGGAAAGTAGTCACTTTTCTCAGTTCTCTGTAGCTAGGACCACTCTGCAGGACCATGTGGAGCTGTCTCTGAGTAGTATAGCCAGAAAAAGACACTCTGAAACGGATTTTAAACAGGGAACTTCAAAAGAGTTAGAAATGGTCCAAAACAACCAATTACTACAGCTCTTGTGCTGAGGTCACTTCCTTCAGGGATAGATAAGCTGCTCAAGGCTCCCCACTCCCACTGGTGAGCAAAGAAACTTCCTTCTTATCCAAGTAATGTAATGGACAACACAGGAACTACACCACAGCCCAGAATACAGCAAAAGCCTGTAAACTGGTCTAAACTAGTTGAGGAGAGGCAGGGAAAACAAGGATTATTATTATTTTTTTTTTGTTTTAGATAGAAAACACCCAGAAATACAGAAGGCAGCAATAAATCAGTTATACAGGCTAGCACACTTTATTGCTTATTTTATTGCTGTGTTTCTTAAATGTATCTTTATAATCCTCTGAACAACCATAAGCTATTTTGTTTAACTATGTGTTACTCTGTGCATATTTTGTAAATGTCCTATACTATGTATCTCCCTGTATGTCCTATACTGTGTATCATTGTATCTCTTATATTTGTGCTGTATTATGTTTACTGGAGCTTTTCTCCCGGGGCATCCACTGAAAACAGGTCCTTTGGGTCCAGTGGACTTCCCTGGTAATCGAACTGGAAATAAATAAATAAATAAATGAATAAATAAATAAATAGATAAATAACTAAATGTTACTAATGACAACATGTTGGACTTCATGGGAAAGGTACTTATTTACCACCCATGAACCCTTTTGTTTCTATTTTTGAAAGATTATGTGAACATCAGTTTAGATTGATGTATAACAAAAATAGGAAAATATCAGTTGACAATTTGTCATTGGTAGAAAGGGAGCTTTTTCAGAGTTTGACCTTCGATAGGAGCATCTACATTATGAAACCAGATAAAGATAGTTGGGTGGTTATTATGGTGGTTATTATGGATAATACTATTTATTCCTCAAAAAAGAGTCAGTTTTTGGCTAATGGGAACATGTATGTGAGGGTGTCTTTAAATGAGATCAGCATGGCTTTTTTTGGATATGGTTATGCAGAGTGAATTTTCACATAATGTCTGGGAATTTCTGAATGTAAAACATCTTTGGTATACCAAAGATTCATAAGGATGCTCACCCTCCTCTTAGACCTATTGTTTTATGGATGGTGTAGTGGTACAGTGGTAGCATTGTCATCTCACAGCAAAAGTTTTTCCGGTTCAATTCTTGGCTGGAGTGCCTTCTTCTTTATGGAGTCTGCATATCCACCCTGCGTTAATGTGGGTTTTCTCTGGGTACTCTGGTTTCCTCCTGCATTACAAAGACATGTGTCTGGAGTGTTTCTTCCCAGGCCTTCAATTGATAATTGAAGTCAAACTTTTCTGTTAAACAAATGTTAAATAAATAAGGATTCCAAGACAGAGCCCTTGGCTAACTATGTGGAATTTAAATATAAGTCCATTTTGGAGGTAGAAAGCACACTGTTAAGGTTTCTTGGTATTTATTGGAGAATTTGCAGTCCTTGGATTTTTTGGATAGTATTACATTTATTATGGTCAATGTGGTAGAACTTTTTATGGTGATCCCCCATGATAGTGGTGTGGATTGTTTTTTGGAATATTTATACACATTTTCCACACTACCTGTTAAGGAAGTGTGCACCCTTACAGCCGTTGGAGCATGTTTTAACTAAAAAATTTTCTTAAGTTTGCTATAGAATACTTTCACTAGGTTTTGGGTGTAGCCATGGGGGCCATGGGTGCTCCATTATATGCCAGTATTGTGCTTGCAATATGGGAGAAGACCATTGCTTTTACTCCTGATTTTTTGGCTCTTGTACATAGCTACTATAGATTCCTGGATGATACGTTGATTTTGTGGAAAGGTACTAGGGAATAATGGGAGCATTTTTATAATTTATGGGGTACCTCTACAAACTTTTTGAGGTTTACATACACTTTTTTTTAGATTTAACCCATGGGAAAGATACTTCCGAGAGTTGCTTTACCTCAAATATCTTTAGAAAAGAAACCTTTACCAATACCTATCTGCATTTTGATAGTTGCCAAACCCATTTCTAAAAAAGATCTGTTGTAAAAGGTCAAATGGTAAGACTGTTGAGGCTGATATCTGATGACAGTGTATTTTTTGTAGAATTACACCATTTGATTTGTGTATTTTTGGATAGAGGTTACCCTATTAACATTTTAAACAATTTAAAAGCCAGGGTTGTGCGACATTGGACTGATCGATTTTCACCTTTCATCTTAAGAAGGTTGATGGACATCGGTCCCAGTTCTATTTCTGATACCCGTGTTGCTATGTATAAAACTCCTTGTTCCACTGATAGTACAGTTTCCTTAGTTATTCCTTTTAGTAATACAACACATGTTTATGTTGGTGTTGTCAGAAGATTCTGGAATTCAGTATTCAACAAGGAGCTGAAAAAACAACTGAAGGATTTTCCCATTATTACTTATTCAAAAGGGAAACATTTGAAGGGTATTTTTGAATTAGGAATGGGTAGAGCTACATAGAGTCATAGTTTAATGCAGAAATGTGGATGTTGTAAGGCTTGTAGGTTTATTCATACTGGACCACATGCTATTGTCTATCACTATGGTTGTTCAATTCCCTGTCCAGGGAAGTTGAATTGTAATACTGCACACTTAGTTTATTTAGCCTTATGCTCTTCATGCAAGATTTTTTAGATTGGTAAAATGAAGAGGAGGTTGAGGGACAGGATTAGTGAGCATCTTTATGATATTGGCAAGAAAAAAAATGACTAATGCCTTGTTTTGTCATTCCCCTTGTATTACAAAGAATTATGTTGGCAACTGAGGCTTAATGCTACTCTTTTGCCTGTCATTAATGATAGTAAATTAAAGATTAGAGCTGCTAAGGTTTAATTATGGGAATCTTGAGGCAATGTTATAACTGCCTCACATAACACAAGCACTTCGGGTCCCACACAACAAGTACAATGCTTCTATGAACACCTCCAGGACTGCATGGATCAGGCAATCCAAATCAAAAGGTGGACCCCAGCCATTAACAAACTTTAAGCTATTACATGATAGAACACATTGCCAAGGACTCATGGAAACAGATAGCTGGTGCCAGAGCCATGGCCTGAAGTTCCCCAAGCTACCATATAGGTGGCAATCCACTAAGCACAGAAGAGGTTATCAGGGACCTGGGGACCCAGGTTGACAGTGGCCGACTCCAAAATCTGTCATATGCTGCCAGATTGAAGAAACTATCATCTCTGTGTCACTGCTGGACAGAGGCACAACAAACTAATGGGCACAGTATTTTTTTTATATAAGGGGTGTAAGCCACAAAAAAAATTTAAGGGGCTTATAAATGCCTTAGGTCAGATAGCCTAGTATAAACCTATGAACCTATGAACCTATGTTATTATTTTATTACAAGGCAATGACCCCTAGTTTGTATTATACTTATGTCTTTATTCATGTTTTGGCCAGTTTTATTCTTGTTTATTTATGCCTCATTATTATGTTCAGCACTATGCCTTAGTTAGTTTAGTGTGAAAGCACAGTTTCATTAATGTTTTACTGTTATCATGGTAGATGATTACTATAGCAATAACCCACGCCTGGGTGTGGGTAATGCTGGATTTACCCACAGTTGGTGTGGTTTGGTCACAAGGGCAAAGTCCGAGTGGCCAAAGAAAGACAACAGTGGGTAAATCCAGTATTACACACCAGAAGTGGTTATTGCTATTATACAATGACATTATTTAAGAAAAAAAATAATTATTTTCCTTAAATAATAGCATTGTATAATGCCTCCTTGCTGCCCTTCCACAGCTGTCTGGTATTCTGCGGCAGTTCTGATGTACTGCGCATGCGTATGCTTACGCAGTACATCAGAGCTGTGGGCAAAAGCAATGGAGAAAACAAGATCTCCGTTGCTTTTTACAAACTGTCTCATTATGTTAAAGGAGTTTAACATAGCGAGACAGCTTTAAAAAAGCAACGGAGAATCTCTGTTGCTTTTTTAAAGCTGTCTCGCTATTTTAAACCCATTTAACATAGCAAGACAGTTTTGAAAAAAGCAACGGAGAAAGCAAGATCTCCGTTGCTTTTTACAAAGTGTCTCTCTATGTTAAAGGACTTTAACATAGCAAGACAGCTTTAAAAAAGCAACGGAGAATCTCTGTTGCTTGTTTTAAAGCTGTGTCGCTATGTTAAACCCATTTAACATAGCGAGACACTTTTAAAAAAAGCAACGGAGATAGGAAGATCTCTGTTACTTTTTTTAAAGCTGTCTCGCTATGTTAAACTCCTTAGTGTCTAAACAGCAATGGAGATCTTGCATTCTCCGTTGCTGTAAAAAAAGAGTTATACTAATGGAAAAAGTCTGGGCGACCTGACCTTTTTCGATTACTATAACTCTGATTTACAATGTGCACGCTGACCAATCAGTGTGCATGTTTTGGAATATTAATGGGGGGTTGTTGTATAATTGTATTCTTTGACTGCCATATTGCTCCTGGGTGTGTGTATATATTGTAGTGGTTTTAGTTTTCTGACACTCTGAAGAAGTTTTTTTTTAAGATGAAAGTCCTCAGGTGTGTTCCCTGGAAATAAAAGCCTTTTGTTCATGTTCTTTAGCAACTATTTTTTATTTTAATTCTGTCAGTTAATGTGGGCCTGCTCTCCACTGCTTACATTTGCAACTGTGTTACAATTTTGATTAACCTATTCACACAAAGCCCTTCACTGTTATTCTGCAGTGTACTATCCTGTGTAGGAGGTGCCTGTCTTATCAAAGCATATTGTGCAAGCATGAGACAAAATAAGTGTGCAATCATTCCAGAATGAAGTGGCAGGAAAGTTTGATTGACAATCCACTGGTTTAGAATGGCAAATTCCTTTGGCATCCCATACTGTGAAACAGGTACATGTCCCTCACAGTAACGCAATGTACTTGAAGGACAATATCTAAATCTTAGTAGAGAAGTATCTAATTACAGGGGACATTCACAGTGCTGTTATGTTATCCTGTGCACCCATATGCATTTGTCCCAAAACCTGTGATGCACAGCACCATCTGTTCCCAACAGTGGATTTTCAACAAGTAAAATATGCTTTTTCACATCATTGAATTCAGACTTCTGCTGTGGCACTAGTGACTAATACTGTGCTCTCTAGATTATATAATTAGATAGGTAGGAGGTTTGATGCTCAGTGTGACACATGTGCAATGCTTAGTGCTGTATCCACTTTCCATACAGAGAATTCATTTAACTTTATACACAGTTCCCTTATCCCAATTTTAACAGAGACATCCTCTCTGCAACACAATGATGAGGTCATCTTGTCATAAGTGCACTCTCTCCCCTTAACAGTCAGACTTCTCCTGTAGTGTTTGTGAGTAATATTGTGATCCTTAGATTATGGAACTAGATAGGTAGGAGATTCATTGCTCTCACATGATAGTGTAATTGTCTATGTGTTGAAAGCATCGTGACTAGTTTTGGATGTGCCAGCAGTGAATTGGACTTATAAGAAGAGTCAGCATCTGGGAGTCTTTTTTTTGTTTTTATTTTTAATTAATTTTAGTAGGCATTTTAGCTTTGTTTTTATGGTTACCATTTTTGTTTAGATAGATAGATAGATAGATAGATAGATAGATAGATAGATAGATAGATAGAGAGCTAGCGATAATGTTTAGGGACTACAGAATTGAAATGAATATCCCTGGGATTCAATAAACTCCATACAGGAATAGCACTACTCCTGCATGGAGTGGGTTCATGTCCATATAACACAGCAGCATGCCTTGCATATTCATGAAGGTGTGTTGCTGTTTAATCTACACAGACAAGAACCATGAACAAGTGCAGGGGGGCATGTTCAACAAGTGCACAGACATTGAACACACCCCTCTGCATTCAGAAGATGCTGTACAGAACTTTCTAATACAATCTGGCATAATATTAGATAATTTCTCTAGTATTATGCCAGTATTTCAGTGTCTGTAGACACTGAAATGAAATAAATGATCATTTCAGTGTCCACGGACACTGAAATACATATGGCAGCAGGAAAGTAATGCAGGGTGTGTGTAACAGGTTCTGTGACACACCCCCTGCATTGTAAAAGTGCCATACGACACCTCTGTAACCTGCTAAAGCAGGAAATGTGTACAAAAGCACAAATAATGGGGGATAAATCCCTGAAAAGGGACACATCATACATATAGCCCTCACAAACTGAGAAAGTTGATAGAAAACAGGTCATGCATTAGCATGAATTACTGAAGAATAGAAGTCTGAAAGCAAATGTATGCCAATATTCCCTGACAGCAGCCCATGTGGACAAAGGCACAAATAATGGGGGGCAAACACTAAAAATAGGGACACGTCTGAAATATTGCCCCTCACACACTTAGAAAATTGATAGAAAGCAGGATATGTATTAGCAGAAATATCTGAAGGATAGAAGCCTGAAAGCCAAATGTATGCCATTATTTCCTGATTGCAGTCCTCAATGATTTGTCAGAACACCACAATACTCACTATATCATAATAATATAATAATAATATTATATATTTTTTCCAGGCTAAAGAATGTTTAAGTGTAGTTAAGCGGGTGTGCGTGTTATGGCCCGATGCTTACCATAGCTTAAACATCTGATAGGAGATAAATACAAAATAGAGGTGAAATTTCCAACCTTAGATAGTGTAATGGTTAGAGTCCTGACGTTCTATGCAGGTGCTCCTGGTTTGAATATCAACACAGGCAAGTTATTTTTTATATGAGAAAGCAGTGTTAAAATTATTTTTTTAAACTTAAATTATGTAGAAACTGTTTTTGTCAACCAGGGTAGTGCAGCCGGTGTACAATGTAAGTGTGAGTGCATCTAACATGTGAAACCACTCATTTACACACAAGTGTCTCATACACACCCCTAGCTAATTTAAGGAAAGCACAAATAGGGATGGTCATGTAAAGTGCATCATATACACTTAATAAATGAAGTCAGTCTTCTGATATATTTAAAAAATTAAAAGTGAGCAATAATTAGCAATGCTCAGCTATGCTTAACAGGTGTAACCATTGCTAATACATAAATGCTAAGCAGTAGGTAGCTCAGCTAAGTGGCTCTGCGCACTGCTAAACACTACTCAACCATTTCTCCCTTTAAGCAGTGTTAAAACCAGCTTAGTGAATTTGCACACTGTTTAGTGGAGCTTAACCTTTTCAAAATAGTCCAATGACAGCAAAGGGTGGGAATATCAAACTATTTAAATGGCACAGGCAGGAATACAGCCATAATCTGCTATAGTCCATCTGTGCAGATACAATGGCTGGTGTATGAGAGGGAGTGTGCTTTTGGGTGCAACACTGGAGCATTAGGGAGTCCAGGGTCATGGATGGACTTCTAGTTAAAAACATGAGGAGAGACTGCTGCAGGTCCAGTACCAGGGCTCCCAGTACAAAGCACATGACCTCACTAGTGCTACTGGCATCCTCCGGACTGGTGAGCAGGTACAGCACCACTTTGTTGACCTAAAACGTAGGAAGGGGGCACTCTTGGACCAGTGGATCCATGATGGATGGGACCGGAATGCTCCAGTAGTGTGTAAGTATCACTATCAAGTAGTTTGTAGCAAATACTAGACTAAGGATGTGATAGACATATATGCATAATGTGTGTTTTTCTCCCCTACAGCTGCAGCAAAGAGGGCTGTGAACATGGAAGCCCATGGTGACAGACTGCTGAGGCTGCGCAGACAGGCTGGTTAATGCATTACTGCTAGTAGGTATACTGTTACTGTGTGAACTGAATAAAAAAAGTATGACTGACGAATACTGAAGTACAATAAAGACCCTTAAAAACTGTTCTGTTTATTCTGGTATGTTGTTGTAGGCATGTATAGAATGTATACAGGTTCTTCACAGCAAATATGGTTGTGACAGCATACATTAACTGAGGTTCATCTGTGAACAAGCTGTTAGGAGAAAGTGTAGATGATGTAGCTGTAAAATGAAATATAAATTAAATGTGGAATATATACTGCACTAAGCTCTGAACCCTGAATAGTAATATGGAAAGTATCAATGTGTGTACCATGCAGCATTGCCTTGCATTAACCTTAGCTTTCCAAGTTGTAGTAATCCAAAGGAGTAATGCACAGTACAATAACTATCTGTCATGCATGCATCACAGGATTACATGTTCAGCTGTCTAACCAAGAGACTATTAGGCAGAAAACATTAAAACAGATAACAGCAGTTCCCCATTAGCTTAGAGTGATGAAAATAGCTTCACTGTTAATTTTTCACACCCAGACATGGTTCAAATCCAGGGAGTGGTACCATGATGTGTGCATATCTACACAGAAGGAATCAGGAATAAATGTAAAAACAGTCAGCTAGTGTTAACAGATATTTTCCCCACAGGTTTTACAGGTAAGTAAATGTTACCAGTAGCTGTATGAAGGGTATACTAATAAGCTGTGTACATCTGTTCAATTGTTCCACCACATGCCTGCAAATGACAGCAGGGTAGGTACATATAAATCTTAACATCTTTATCTCTGCCATGCCCAGCTCTGACTCCTGACTTTTTGTCATTGCCGCTGTCTCCAACATAACATAACTGGTCTCACTACCCTTTGTAGACCTTACCTCTCACTCTTAATGGTACTTGTCTGTCAGAAATCACTCCTGACACTCTTCTCCACCCTCCCCATCCTGCCTGTACTCTCTTCTTCACCTCTCCCTTACACTCATCATTACACTGAACTGTTGATCCCAATTATTTAAACTCATCCACCTTTGCAAACTCTACTGCCTGCATCCTCACCACTCCTCTATCATCCTTCCCAGTCACACACATATATTTTGTCTTAGTTCTGCTGATCTTCATTCCTCCACTCTCTAGAGCATATCTCTACCTCTCCTCAACCTGTTCCCTACTCTCAGTACAGATCATAATGTCCTCTGCAAACATCACAGTCAATGGGGACTCCTGTCTGAGATTGTCTGTCAACCTGCCCATCACCACTGCAAATAAAAAAGGGCTCAGAGCTGATCTGTGATGTAATCCCACCAACACCTTAAATGAATCTGTCATTCCCACCACAGAACTCACCACTGTCAGACTACCTTTGTACATATCCTGTAGTACTCTTACAGATTCATCTGCCACTCCTGACTTCCTCATACAATACCACAACTCCTCTCTAGGAACTCTGTCATATTCTTTCTCTAAGTCCACAAAGACACAATGCAACTCTTTCCGACCCGACCTTCTCTGTACTGCTCCATCAACACTGTCAGAGCAAACATTGCATCTGTAGTGCTCTTTCCTGGCATGAAACCCTACTGCTGATCAATAATCCTCACCTCCCTTCTTAACCTAGCTTCCACTACTCTTTCCCATAACTTCATCCTGTGACTGATCAATGTCATCCCTCTGTAGTTACTACAGCTCTGCACATCACCCTTATTCTTATAATTGGTATCCAAACACTTTTTCTCCACCCCTCTTGCATCCTCTCACTTTCCAAGATTTCATTAAACAGTCTGGCTAAAAACATCACTGCCATTTCTCCTAAACACCTCCATGCTTCTATAAGTATGCCATCTGGACCAACAGCCTTTCCATTCTTAATTCTCTTCATAGCTATCCTTACTTCCTCCTTGCTAATCCATTGCATTTCCTGATTCACTATACCCACATCATCTAACTGTGTCTCTCTCTTATTCTCTTCATTCAACAGCCCCTCAAAGTATTCTTTCCATCTGCTCAACACACTCTCCTTGCTTGTGAGTACATTTCCCTCATTATCCTTTATCACCCTTATCTGCTGCACATCCTTCCTAGCTTGGTCCCTCTGTCCAAGCCAGGTCCTTTTCTCCATCCTTAGTGTCCAACCTTTCATACAACTCTCCATACGCCTTATCCTTAGCCTTCCCCATCTCTCTCTTTGCCATGCACATCATCTCCTTATACTCCTGTCTACTTTCTTCATGTCTTTGACAATCCCACTTCTTCTTCACCAACCTCTTTCTCTGTATACTCCCCTATACTTCCTCATTCCACCACCAGGTCTCCTTGTCCTCCTTCCTCTGTTCAGATGTCACATCAACCACCTTTCTAGACATGTCCATTACTAGCGCTGCTGTAGTTACCCAGATATTCGGTAACTCTTCACTGCCACCCACTACCTGTCTTAACTCCTCCCTGAACTCAACCTCACAATCGCCCTTTTTCAGTTTCCACCATTTGATCCCTGGTGCTGCCCTCACACTCCTCCTGCTCTTTTTGATCGCCGTCATCCCACAGACCATCATTCCATGCTGCCTAACTACACTTTCCCCTGTCAACACTCTACAGTCTTCAATCTCCTTCAAACTGGCCCTCCTGCATAGGATATAATCCACCTGTGTGCATCTTCCTCCACTCTTGTATGTCAACTTATGCTCCTCTGTCTTGTTCAAATACGTATTCACCACAGCCATGTCCATCCTTTTTGCAAACTCCACCACCATATCACCTTCTGCATTATTTTGCTTAACACCATACCTACCCATCAGTTCTGCATCCCCTCTGTTCCCTTCACCAATATGACCATTGAAATCTTCTCCCAATCACCACTCATTCACACTTGGGTACAGTCATCATCACTTCATCCAACTCACTCCAAAGTTTTTCTGTCTCATCCATCGCACACGCAACCTGCAGAGCATATGCACTAACAACAGTCATCATTGCACCATCAATTTCCAGCTTCATAAACATCACTCTATCTGACACTCTTTTCACCTCCAAAAACACTTTTGGCATACTGTTCCTTCAGGATAACCCCTACACCATTTCTACTCCCATCAACACCATGACAGAACAAGTTGGACCCGACTCCGATACACCTAGCCTTATCCCCTTCCATCTGTTCTCTTGCACACACAATATATCAACCTTCCTTCTGTCCATCAAATCAGTTAGCACTGTCCCCATACCAGTCATACTGCCCACATTAAAAGTTCCTACCTTCACTACCACACTCCTAGCCTTTCTCCTCTCTTACTGCCATATGACTATTGGGCATCCACCAGGGTATGTCTGTGAATGCAAAGGCTACTGTACTGTGCTATCAAATGACTTATGTGTGTTACAGCAATATTAAGAAATTGTCACTAATTTTGGCCCATCACCCCCCAATGTATGTGTGGCGTTCTCCAGATGTCCTGCTTTAACAGGTTGACAGGAATGACTGAGCAGCAAGAGTGTAAATACAGTGTGCCATACTGACATAGAACAGAAATGTATATCAGGTATTACCTGTGCACATGTATTTATGAATAGGTGTACCTGGCTGCCTCATAACAACAAACATAGGATGCAAAACATCAGGTAAATAAGGTACACATGTTGTACACGTGTGTGATCTTAGTTTCTGTGCATCCAACAGAGTTAGATTTCTACAGCTACTGGTTGTTACATTGCCCTGACACAGAGATGGATACTAAAATAAGCATGATTATCAGGTTGAAATTGGAGAGGTGTCCAATGGTGTTATAACCTTGTGTCCATGCCTACTACAAACAGCTATATGACCACCTACAAAGCTGTATGGACTCAGCAATATCTTACTTGTAAAACCTGTCTACACCAAAGTCGAGTAATCCCCTTTATTGGACAGCAGCAATACACAAACCACATAATTGGTCACTATATTGGCTGTACAGGGCAAAGTAGGAGCAGGCAGCAACTTGGCAGCTAGTCAACCTTTGTCTGAATGAGCATATAAGGTCACAGGTAGATTACTGTAAGGCTAACTATGAGTACACATTGGACACATCCACCAAGGGCAATCACAAAGCTGTCTTCACATATGTCTGCACAATATCAAAGGCAACAACCCAACCCACCCTGTAATGGTGATCAATCACACCACATGCACACACATCATAGCTATAGCCAACCTGCTGCAGAGAGGTTTAGGGCAAATATCAGCCCCCTGGCTCACCATCAGTATAGGTGGATATGCACAGCACTCACACCTCTCCCCTCATCATCAGGGACCAGGTGCATACTGTCTAATCAATGTCAACAAAAGCAAATCTCCATGGGACCTGATAACATTCCTGTCTGCATCCTACATGAACTCAGGCATATGCTTCCAGCTCCATTACACACTGTATGCAAGCAAAGCCTGAACACCATTGACATCCCATCTGCAAGGAAGACAGCCACTGTCATCCTTCTATACAAACGTGAATGATGAATGGTGGTTTACACAATGTGCTGGCCCTCATTGGGGGGAACATGTCACATGAGAACCAGGAGTGCAATGGAGGTTCATACCATGAACCTAAATAGATGACAGGGGTATGATGTGGTTGTAAGTGGTGGTTAATTATAGGCAATATTGGTGTGCTCGCTCTGTAAATAACTCTGGGCAATGTCTGAGGTCCTGTGATGTGTTTTCCTGTTTATGTCATCCAGGTGGCATGCAGCATCAGCCAGCATATACTGCAGATAAGAATGCAGCTATCACTGATGCAATAATCCAGCACCATGCGGTGCTGTTCGGCCATAGCAGACAAAATCTGCAGGAGCAGACTTCCCTGTGTGACGACCTTGTCCACAGAATTAACACCTTGGGTCACCATGTCCACACATATGATCAGGTGAGGCATCGGGTAACTGACCTGATACATCATGCCCGGCAATGGGCTACTGCAGTGGCCAGGGACCGTACTGCTACAGGTGGGGGTCCAGCCACACAGGCCCCACTTATGGCAGCAGAGGAGCTCCTTGCCAACCTTGGGGCAGCCCCCACACAACAGCCAGTACATGAAACACAAGTCATGGTGGTGGGTGGCACCCAGGCAACAGGCGAGGAGCACCCATGGTAAGGCCCCAGTGCACATCAATTAAATACTGTAGTAGTCATACTGTCTTCTATAGAATATCTAGATGCATCTGTCAGTTCAAACTGCATTTGTGGGTGGGGTTTAATAATGCACACAAGTGCACATCTATGGTGAGGGACAGCAAATTGTGTACTGTCATAGCTTGTACTGCACCTGTGCAGAAATGTAGCATTCATCTTATACCAATGCCAAATGTGAGTCTGCTAACATTACCTCTTGCCCACATCTACATAGGTCCCTTCTGGCCTGGATGTAGGCAGCAGCCTGAAGCCAGTGAGTATGGGATTTTCCTGTTGTGGCTCACCAGTACCCAGGCATGTTAAGGTCATGCATGTGACCATGCGCACAACTGTTACGCTCAGCCATTTTGCAATCTCTGCATGTTGAATTGTGGTGGGGTTACCTGCATTGCATCACAGTGACCATCACAGGAGCCTATTTGCAGGAGATGTCATGTATCTGTACCATACCTCACAACCTGTCATTGCAAGAAATCTGGACAAAGACTGACAAATGGGGGGGACGAAGGCCCAAAACTAGGGACATCTTTTATAAATTAGTGTTATTCAGTGCATATAGATGGTGTACATACACCTGTTAGAATGCCAAGTATTTGTGATATATAAAAATGAGAGCACAATAAAACATTTCCGAACCCTTCTAACCTTTCATGTGACCTGTAACCTGTACAACTCAATTGTAAAACAAAACTCTGTTAGGGGAACAATTATGACACATAAAAAACTTGCAAGAAGCTAAATGCATATGTGTGCACAGGCTGAAGCTAATACTGTGTTGAAGCAGCTTTCAATATTATTACAGCATTGGGTCTTCATGGGTACGCACTTGTCATCAATTACAGAGACTCTTTGATTAACAGCAAATAACGGTCAGCTGTCCTGCCAGGATTATCCTAAATTTATTCAATTGCCTGCTACAGCAACAGCCATAGTTTACATATAGCTTACGAAGCAGCAAAGGGATCTCACTTGTGAAAGGTATCAGTCCAGAGAAGGGTACACACACATTTCCACAGCATTGCATATACCATGGAACACAGTGAAGACAGTCATCAAATGGTGGTGGAAATATGGGGAAACAGTGACATTGCAAAGAACTGGACATCCCTCCAAATGTGTAGAAAAGACAAGACCCAAACTGGTCAGGGAGGCTGCCAGGAGACCTATAGCAACAGTACTGGAGTTGCAGGAATCTCTGACAAGTACCAGTTGTGTACTATATGTGACAACAATCTCCCATATTCTCCACATGTCTGGTCTATGGGGTAGGTATGGAAGATGGAAGCCTTTTCACACACAGAACAACATTCAGGTCTGACGACTTTCTCAAGAAAAATACATCAGAGCTTCCAAAAGCATGTGGGGAAATACGCTATGGTATAATGAGACCAAGGTTGCACTTTTTGGCCACAGTACCACAAGGTTTATTTGGCACAATAACAACACTGCACATCACCAAAAGAACACCATTCCCATGGTGAAGCATGGTGATGGCAGTGTCCTACTTTGGGGTTGCTGTTCATAAGCTGGAAGTAGGCCTTTTGCCAAGATGGAGGGGATTAGGAACAGTTCAAAATACCAGTCGCTTTTGCCCCAAAATCTTCATGTGTCTGCCAGAAAGCTGTGGATGGAGAGGACTTACACCTTTCCACACAACAATGACCCATACTATACATCAAAATCCATAAAAGAATGTCTTCACCAGAAGACAACCAACATTTTGGAATGGCCAAGCCACGGTTTACACAAACATCCAATAGAAAATCTGTGGGGTGCCCTGAAGAAGCCTGTGCAGAAGAGATGCCCTCCCAGTCTGATAGAGTTGGAGGGCTTCTGCAAGGGAGAGTGTACAAATATTGCTAAGTCGAGATGTGGCATGCTGATACACACTTTCTCAAGAGGACTGACTGCTGTTATGAAATCAAAAGGTGCTTTAACAAAGTATTAGTTTAAGGGTGTGCACAGTCATGCAACTAGCCTATTATACATATTTCAACTTTTACATGTTACCCCTAAACAAGGTGTTTGTTCTTCAGTTGGATTGCACATATTATAGGTCACATTAAAGGTGGGAGATGTTATCACATGGTTTTCATGGTTTCATGTTATATATCAGACAAACCTGGCATGTTAATAGGGGTGGCTACACATAATATCCACTGTAAGCTTAGAAGGTTGTTAGTGTAACCGATTCTGTTGTAACATACATGTCATGCAGGTTTTGGAGTGTGAAACTCAAAATATATCAATTAATTAGTGGCACCAGTCCTCATATCATCCCAGTAATGTGTCAGACAAACACAGGATTTATAACAAACAGACCAGAAATATGAGCCACACGTAGACATTCAGCAACACTCTGCACAGTTGAGAGGTACGTTCTGTAGGAGTTGCCACTGTGCTATACAGTGAACAGAAAGTATGTGTACATGGGTGCAGTGTGTGCTACTTGAAGGCCCATCACCTACTCACACTACTCACATATCACAGAGGTGTATATAAGTAGTAACATTAAGTGGAAAGGGCTGCAGTGCATGAAGTTGAGGGCCTGTCCAGGGTATGTATATAGCAGTTTGACTGTGTTGAGAATATCACCAGTTGGCTATTGTGAGGTCTGTGTAATGCCTGTCTGTGTGTGTGTGTGTGTGTGTGTGTGTGTGTGTGTGTGTGTGTGTGCGTGTGTGTGCGTGTGTGTGCGTGTGTGTGTGCATGTGTAGCAGCAAACAGTATAGTGCAGGTATTAATTTACATATGTCGTCTCTCCCCCACAGGTGGTCATGGTGGTCGTGGTCCCTCCCACTCAGAATCTGATGTCAGTGTCTCTGCAAACTCAGGCAATGATGGTCATATTTAGGCACAGGTGGTGTCAGGGGCTGAATCTGTTCCATTGGTTGGCATCCCACAGTCATCCACAATGTCCCCACACACAGTCACAATGCCCACACATGCCCCGTCCCCAGCAGCCACAGATGATGGACAGTTGGTAGGTGATGGCATGGAACAGGCTAGTGTGGTGACTATGGCAGGTGTGAGTGTAGACACTGGCCATAGCCAGAGTGCAGGCAAGGTCCCGCACAGGTGGATGGACAGAGGTGCTTGCAGGAGGACTGCTGCTCATCAAGCCACTGTCGCAAGTGCCACAGCAGGTGTCACCAGACACATGTTTTGGGCTGTCATGGATGTATAAGCAAGTAGTGAATGCAACACCAGATAAATACTCAGGGTGCTGGATGCAACTCCTCCTGATTTATGTAGCAACATACATGACCTTGTTGAGGCTACACACCAAAATACTGAGGTCTTGAATAGATGGTGGGGTGAGACCTTGGCAGTCCTTGACTGTGGCATGTCTGTGGTAGAGCGTGTGGTCAGAGATGGGCATTGGACACATGGATGTAGGTTAGCGCCAACATCAGCTGAGAGTCTACGAGGGCATGCACCTTCACACTCCCATAGTGGCAAAGACACCAGCAGTACTGAAGGGGGGTTGCTGTCCACATCACCAGCAGACCATGGACATGTGATCCTGGCCAGTCCCTTCAGTGACATGGATCCAGCAGACAGAAGTCACCATCAGGAAGCAGTAATGTATCTGGCCTTAGGCCTGGTGGTGCCAGTGAGACCCCTGGCAGGACCAGTTCACATGTCCATGGCCAGAGACAGTGAACTGGGCACCCTGCCATGCATGGTCCACACCTGTCCAACATACCCCAGTATAGGGCAGCCACATAGCATGACTGTGTACATACACACACACATCTGTATCACAGACAGGTCACCTACAGACACACACAGCACCTCTGCACAGCCCATCTATAGGATACCCCTCCAAACACACACATGCATGGATGTCAACTGTATGGCCCAGCCTGGGCCTCTGGCAAACCCACACCACACCCTGTGCATATGATCATAATTGTGCCACATCCCTGTCATCCATACCATTGATGCAGGGACAGGCTAATATGGGTCTGATGCACAGGGTGAATATAGTACAGTGTAGCTATGTAATACTGTGTAAGGTGCTGCCTGCTTGCATTTGTTATAGGTACACATAAAGGTGTATGTACCTTTTTAGCCTTGATGCATTATTGCTCTTTGTACCACTGACTGAATGTAGTCTGACATGTTGCATTCTGTTTGTGTTCCTGGTGTCTGTGTGTCTGCAGGCTGTGACCCTACAGACATTACCAACATGGAGTATGGCAGAGTGGAAATGCACCAACCATTTCATAGTCAAGGTACAGCTTTACATGTACATTTACCAGGTGTGTATGCATGCAACTGTGTGTGATGGACACTGTTGTCAGCCAGTGTGACCTTGCATACATACCCCTTGTCACAGACAGGTAGCCTTCAGACATGTCAACTTAGTGTTGTGTAGTATCACAGGCTTATACATATGGAACAGGTTAATGGAGTATTGTCAGTAGGTCCCTCACAAGCTTAGCCATTAGATTGACTACAACAGATTCACTTGTCAGCACCTGTTGCCCCTGACATTTCTTTCCCATACAGTCAACCCTGATGCAGTTTGTGAGGGAATGCATGGTACTGTGCATGACAGGTTTGTGGCATGTATTCTTGTCTTCACAGGGTGGAACAGGGAGAAAAAATGGTATGTCTTTTGCATACACACAGTAAAGACTGACACTGTGGATGTGCATACAGTAACACAAACACAGTTGGCAATAGGCAGATTAATAAACCAACATATCCACTTTAATGTACTATAGTGCTACATACACATGACATGCCCCACATAGATTATATGCATGGGACATAACCCATTACCTCTTACAACATGTAATGTTGTGAGTGCCTTCATGGATGGTGAGAAAACTCACCAGAAATAGCAACTGGAGTCATCTATTGCTCCTACAAGCCTGGACAAGTGATATGGTAACAGACATTGAATCAGCATGATGTTTCAGTCAGGTATGATATCTGATGCTGGCATGTGTAACAGTACACTAACTGTGACCTATTTGGCAACAATATCACATACAAGGCCATTGTTAGGGGACACAGACTACATATAGGTTGAAACGTCCAGATATTCTGTGGACATCTGTATAGATGAGTGGTATGGCATGTACAAAGGTTTAACATGCTGCATGTGAGACAGATGCCATTAACACGGTATATAAAGTAATACCATTGGGATGTGGTAAACAGGCATGGATGGTACACACATCAAAATGGTATAATGCACACAGGATATGATTCTTACCCAAACACACTTGCCAGTATTGAGATTAGAATCCCTACCCATCTACTTATTTTTACTATAGTGTTACACAGTTATCAGATACACCGCCAAGCTTATATGATTTCACCTTGTCCCAAGGTACTTCTAAAGTGATTGACATCAGCATGCACACACACACACACACACACACACACACACACACACACACACACACACACATGAACACTTACTTGCTAGTATTGAGATTAGTACCCCTGCCTATCTAGTGATTTGTACTATAGTGTTGCGCAGTTATTAGAACCCCTGCCTATGTAGTGATTTATACTATAGTGTTACACAATTATCACATGCAGTACAGAGCTTACTGGGCTGACAACTGGCCAAAGGTGCCGATAAGGGGAATGACATCAGCAGGACTGATAAAGTAGGGCACTCAGTGGGAAGCTTATTAAAATAATTCTTCTTACAAACATACACACTTACACACTCACACACACATTTGCTAGATCTGAAAGTAGAAGCCCTGCCTATCTAGTGATTTGTGCTATAATGTTACACAGCTACTGCATGTGCTGCAGAAGTTACTAGGCTGATAACTGGCCAAAGGTGCTGATAAGGGGAATGACATCAGCAGGACTAATAAAGTAGGGCACTGGGTGGGAAACATATCAAAAATAATTCTTCTTACAAACATACACACTTACCAGATGTGAGAGTAGAACCCCTGCTTATCTAGTGATTTATACTATAGTGCTACACAGTTATCACATGTGCTACAGAGCTTACTGGGCTGACAACTGGCCAAAGGTGCTGATAAAGGGAATGACATCAGCAGGACTAATAAAGTAGTTCACTGTGTGGGAAACTTGTCAAAATGCTTCTTCTTACAAACATATACACTTACACACCCACACACACATTTGCTGGATCTGAGAATAGAATTGTTGCCTATCTAGTGATTTGTATTATAGTGCTACACAGTTCTCGCATGCGCTATGGAGCTTACGAGGTTGACAACTGGCCAAAGGTGCTGATAAGGGGAATGACATCAGCAGTTGATAAAGTGGGCACTGGGAAGTGTTTTGGGTGGGAATAGCCTTAAACTGTTTCACCTACAAACATTCTCTCACTCAACTGTCATACACAAACACACACACACACTCACACACACACACACACACACACACACACACACACACACACACACACACATGCACACACACTTGCCAATATTGAGATGAGAACCCCTGCCTATCTAGTTATTTGTACTATAGTGTTACACAGTTATCACATGTGCTACAGAGATTAGAGGAGTGATAGGTGCCCAATGGTACATCTAAGGTGAATGACAGCAACAGATCTTATGAAGTAGGGCAATGTGAAGTGTACTGAGTGGGAATAGTCTCCTAATATTTAGACCTATGGAGACACACACACACACACACACACACACACACACACACACACACACACACACACACACACACACACACACACACACACACACATGCAGCTGATGTGATATTATAAATCCAACCTCAGTACTATTACATAATGGGGCTCACCTTTTATGCTGGCATGTGCAAATGTTTATAACTGGTATGCCACTGTTCACAGCAGGACATCACTGTATGCCATTCAGGGTACCCATGTCTGTGACTCACTCTGTCTGGGTCCCCCTGTGTGTCTCTCTCTCTATCACTGTCTGACTCTCACTTCCCCACATCTATTTGTGTGTCTGCTTGGCATATATTGTTATCTGTTGCCCATATATATGTCTGTGTATCTCATGCAACAAATGCAGATATATCACATATGTGCCACCTACAGCTAGCTGAGGGTAATCCTGTCTGATGTGTATGTATGGGGGACAGTTATGGTTTACATAGCTGTCTGTATGCACAGACATATATACACTATGCAGTCATATAGTCTGATGTGGGTTCCAACATGTCCTGTGATTTTCTAAGTGTAGAAGCATGCCCAGTGTGACTTTTTATAGTTAGAGTGGGACTCCATTCCAGAGATAGGTGTACTCCAGTCCAGGGTTTTGTGTGCAACAGCAATACCTCTCAGGAGTATACAGGATTTTCCTCGGGGTACTGGCTTTGTTTAGCAGACATTTTTCTGACATGTCTGTAGTCTGACACTCCAATGTATTGTCATTACCTAGTGCCAGACATCCTCAGATCATCACAGTCCTTTACCAGAGGAATACTGGTTGTATGATGCATAGACAAATATTATGAGGGCAGCTATGTATATTCTTGCCCAACAAGGCCATTTGTGAGGTGCGGCTACAGACAGTTGAGTGGTGATGATGCACTGTGTAAACAGTCCAGCAACTTTGTGATATACTGGCTGGAGATCTCCTGCTTGTGTGGTATCTTTCTAACCTGAGATGTCATATCCTTGTGTGGCCATACTTCTCACCTGTACATTTTTTGGCAGGTTGTCCAGGTGTTTGGCTGGAGGTTTCATCCTGTCTATGTAAGCTTGTGTTTTTATGGCAAGTTAGTTACATATAATTGAAGGGTGATGTTACAAAACAATGACAGACATTACTGTTTCAGACTTCATAACCTTCAGACAATTACCGCTACTGCAAAACCCTCACCCTACCAATGTTCTCAGTATGTAAGGGCAATATTTATAACACATGTCTATCATTGTGCCTTTATTCCATTTTTATTTTTGCCCTTGTCCAGACATCTTGCTGTCAGATGTTGGGAGTTATGGGTGTGAATAAAGAGTGCATTCTACTGTGCAGGCATGTCCATTATATGTAAAAGTAAACATAAGAAAAATGGATTATTGAAAATAACTGGCAACAGTACCAAAAACCACTATATTCATAAAAGCCTTAGCACCTCAGCTACACAGCCTTCAAGATGTCTATTATATGTGTAGTATATTCCACATAGCACTGTGACTTCCAAGTATGTCAGTGGCAGAGCAGTGGGTCACTGACATGCATAATAGTTAGCGCTGTAGTTATCTGAACATGGCCCTGGCAAAGATAGCACTGTACCTAGGGCACTACAAGACAACTGCCAGGAGAACGTGCTGGCCAGATCATGACAATATTAACCACACATACACATAGGTCATTGACCCCTGCATATTGTGGACAGTCAACATGTTTTCATGTGTAGTGGGGCAGCCCTGCCAATGTGTGCTATGCTGCTATTTCCATGCAAACACACATGTTACTGCATTTCTGTTGGTATATTGGAGGGGCACACCTGTCAACTGTACATGTTTGCACAGACTGTGCTGATATTTGCTTTACATTTTGATTCCATTTACCATACTATTGTGCCCTGTCTTGGGGACTAGAGGCATATCAATAAAGACCACAGGTCAGATTGTAATGGCATACTTTTCATAGCCTTACTGCAACTGTGAGGCCTGCTGTGCTATCACTGTGTGAGTCTGTAGTTGGGTAATTCAACATTACCACCATTTGTGGCTCTTTGTCAGACATTTATCTCTGTTTTTATACAGCTGACTTGCTGTGTGGTTGTGAGTGGTTGGTATGGGACCCCCACACTGACATCCATGCCTGTGACCTATGACCCCCCCAGTTAGTTGTCCCCACACATATACTACAGTGGGATATGCCACCTTGGGTACTACTGCATAGTGTGTGGAGGCCAGTACTGGGCAGACATTTCCTGGTGTCCCACATAGCTGTCAGTTGTCTGCTGCTATCCCAGTAGGCCACCACATTCCCTTGCATGCATGCAGCATTACCATAGATATGCTACCAAAACATACTACTCCATTCATTTATTATTAAGAAGACTGACTTACCTTGTGCCTGCGGCAGCTGTGAGGATGATTTTTGAGGGCCACCTGTGCTGGATGCACATAGTGCATTGCCTATACATGATTAGTTACAGGTAATGTGATGTGTGTGTCATCCATTTGACTGTGTGAGTGAGTCAAAGAGAGGTGTCAGTCCCTGAGGTCCCCACAGTGTCAGTGTATGTGCTGTGTGTTGCCTCTTTGCCAAGGCATGAGCATACTGGGCATGCCTCCATCTGCCTACAGGACCAGGTTCAGGGCCCTCCTCTGAGTCCCTCTGTACCTCTGGGGACATTGGCAATGGTGGTGGGCTGTGTGGCCCTTCCCCATGCTGTTCCTGCTGCAGCTATTTCCACAGGATCATGTTATGTAGCATGGCACATACTATGAACATGTGTGCACATGTGGCTGGAGAGCACTGAAAGCTCCACCAGATATGTCAAGGCAGTGGAACCATGACTTGACCATCCCAAATACATGCTCTATAATTATCCTGGTTTGTGTGTGTGCCTCATTATGGCGTTCTTGTGTGGGTGTGCATGCATTTCTGATGGGTGTCTTCATCCACAGCTCTAGTGCATAGCCCGCATTCCCCAACAGATGGCCATATAGGATGACCCCAGTGGCAAATTCCTGGTACAGCTGTGATGAATGCCAGATATGGGAGTCGTGATAGCTTCCAGGGCTGCCAGCACACACATTCATGATAATGCCCTGGGCATTGCACACAACCTGGTAGTTGATGGAGGGGAATCCCTTATGGTTTATGTAGACCGTACCCTGTTCACTGGGAGGTACTTTGATGTGGATGTGCATGCAGTCTATGGCACCCAGTACCTCTGGGTATTCTGCTACATGGTGGAAGAGATGCATATTGCTGGTCCTCTACTCACGGGTATTGGGGAAGTAAATGTGCTCACCAGCATGTGGTAGCATGGCATCCAGGAACTGGTGGAGTACCCTGGATGCAGATGCCTGTGAGACCCCCATGATGTCCCCAGTAGGTCTTTGGAAAGTACCTGTAGCTAATATTCTTAAGGCTACACATACCTTGGTATCCACTGGGATGGGTTCCCCTGTGTTGGCTCTAGGTCTGAGTTGAGGCCAGCACAACTCGATGATTTGCTGAAGTATGTATCTGTCCACCCTGTAGCTCTCTACTATCTCCAGATGATGTAGGCCCTGGTAAGTTACCCTGGGTCTGAACACTCTTCTCCTCCTCGTTCTGTGGCAGTTGTCAGCATCCTCCTCCCTGCCCTCAGCCTCTAGCACATACTGATGGATCAAAGCAATGGTAGACCCTAACATTTTTCCAGTTAAAATTTCCCCACATGTGTACACCAATGATGCAGAGGTTTTGGGAAAAAACAGACTGTAAGGTGTTTCCATAGTTTATACTGTTGTGCTGTAGATGCTGCCTGTATGATTGGCTGACTATGATGCATTCCACCTGCTAGCTATGTAAGTTGTTCTTGATTGCTTTTATTCTGCTATTTTCCTCTTTTTCCTTTTGTCCCTTCCCATTTCTGCCCCTTTTAAGCCCCAGGGCACCCACGCAAACCCGGTGCTCAAATGTAAACAGTCCTGCTATTTCCTGTTTTGTTTGTTTGTTTTAGACCCGGTGAACGCACACAAGCCTGTTTAGCTAATGTAAACACTAAGAAATTACCCTCCCTGGATGCGAACACGCTCTTCATTTCATGGAATAAGTCAATACAGCCTTAGACACACCCCCTTGCTTAGCTATGCTTAGCTAAGCTTATCTGGGGGGCCATAGAGCTCCAATGTGCTTACACCATGCATGACACACACCCTTTTCAAGTCTGTTGCTCCTCCTGCTTACACAATTGTGTTATAGCACCTACACAGTTAGGTGCAGTTTAGCACTTAGAATATTTTTGTGATTCAGCAAATTTCCCCTCATTTGCATACCCCACTGCCTTAGTCCGTAGTTACTGTACTACCTAGGAGCCTTTCCCCTTAACAAACAATGTTCTCTGGTATTGTTTTGATTCTGCATGCCATAGACTGTAATGGCAAAATGCAGATTTACCTAAAAATTGAGTTTTTACATTTTTTTTTATTTTCTGCAGGATCCCGTTTGAGCGCCACTGCCCTATGCTTAAACGGTTGAGATCGGCCAAAAAAACCCTTTTATTTTTATAAAAATGAAACACTTTTCCATGCCAATGGCCATATATTTGGCCATTGACATGCCTAAAGATTATAATACATGCTTTTATTTGAGCTGTCATGCCTTCATTTTAATTTTTGCAGAAATGTATTTGGCTAGTAGCCAAATATATTTCTGCAACTAACACTATTCTTGCATGGATGCCTGGCTGCTTGCTGAATCACTAACTCACCTCATTTGCATGGTTTTCACCAGCAAATGAGGTAATTAGCATTATGCACTGGTGTCCATGCAGGAATAATGTAAGCAGGTTTGTGGACTTCAGGACAATAGTTTACTGGATCACTCGGCGGCCATATTCCATGCAGGACCAGCTACACTGTTCCTGCATGGAAAAAAAAAGCTTATTGAATCCCAGGATATATATATATATATAAATATATATATATATATATATATATATATATATATATATATATATATATATATATATATATATATATATATATATATATATATATATATGTGTGTCTATACTGAGGATTTTCATTTTTTCTCTATGCATTTATTGAGTTTTATAAGGTAGGATTTATAGTTTGTTGGGGTTGTATCACTTAGTGTCGCTTCACTTTATTAGCTTTTTAAGTTGTTTTAATTAAGTATTTCCAGTTCTGTTAATGACTATGTTATGCAAATTTTTGTTTTGCAAGTGTAGGTTTGTATCACTCCAATCTGTTATTTTCTGTTGTTTTTATGGAGAGTGTTCTGATATTTATAATTTTTGTCTATTCTTAAGGGTTATATACTGTTTTT
Organism: Protopterus annectens; assembly: GCF_019279795.1. Classification (NCBI taxonomy): domain Eukaryota; kingdom Metazoa; phylum Chordata; order Ceratodontiformes; family Protopteridae; genus Protopterus; species Protopterus annectens. The sequence continues at coordinate 350,169,264 of NC_056730.1, read as the reverse complement.
GTTAAATATGCAATTGTGTAGTTGTATGATTTTATTGTGGTATTGTGCATGAGTGTGCATTTGTGTGTGCGTGTGTGTTCACGTGTGTGTGTGTGTGTGTGTGTGTGTGTGTGTGTGTGTGTGTGTGTGTGTGTGTGTGTGTGTGTGTGTGTGTGTGTGTCTGCGTGCACAGGCATGTGTGTGCTTATGTTAATTTAGTGCATGCTTGTGGGTTTGTATACAGGTGTTATGTATGTTGTGGCTTGTGATAGCTTGCTGTTGTATACAGATGTTTTAATGTTGTGTTGAGTGTTTGTGTGTGCTTTCACTATGAGTGGATAATCAGCAATTTGCAAAAGTGCTATCCTCCCTAAACCCAACTCCTTTAGAAAAAAATCAACCAAAACAGTGTCCTTGATTTTTTTTTTTGCAGGGAGGGGCAAGCCACGCTGCACCCCTGCCAAGCTAAATACTATAATCAACTCCATGGTCACAC